>NW_025951344.1:0-19000 GCF_023119035.1 Salvia hispanica | reverse complement strand
CAATTCTTCCCCCCTTTAAGAATTTTGTCCGCAAAATTCAGTTCTCTCTAAGTAAATATACTCAAAGAAATTGCTAACCCGTAAATAGATGTGGATAATTCTTTTTCATCTTTCCTTCGCAATTGTTTCATTTGGCGGTCCACTATATTGACCGGTTCTTTTATATAACTCAAATAAACACATAATCATGCATATTCGATGTAGATTCGATTGTTACCTCATAATCCATCATTGGATTGACGTTGCTAGCTACACCACCCGGAGATCCTTGGTTTATCGACCACGAATCTTCCAACCTATTCCCTTGTCCTTGATTCTCCATCCATGTGGGCGGATCTCGAAGAACCAAATAAAAGTGATATAAGATCTAGGGAAAACCAACACAAACACGAAATTGTCTTGATCTAATCCTATGAATTAGGATAGAACAAGAACAAAAACCAAAACCCTAATCTCCCTCGTGCAAAGGCACGAAAACCGAGGCAAGAGGGGAGAGAGAGAGCGCCGGTTATGGCGGCTAGGGTTAGGGTTTGTGATGTGTGGAGTGCTTACTAGGGTTTCCCATCTCTACACTATTTATAAGCATGGACTTGTTGGGCTAGGATGGGGATCCATGGAATGACTTAAGTGTTGGGCTTACCCATTAGATAAATTACTAATTAAATCAAATGACCCATGATTTAATATATTATCAATGGAATATTATTTTGTTCCACTAACTAAAGAATAATATTGCACTCCCACTTAAATCACCAAATTACAAATAACTTGGATCCATTTTATTTTATAATATTTCCCGCGTTTAAGATTATCTTGATCCATCAATTTAATTCTTTTGTCTGCTATGTGACTAGAATTAAATTAATTCTCCAAATAGTTTTTCTAGTTTGAAACTTTATTTATTATTCGTGGAATAAATTTCAACTGCGCAGATTTCTGAATAATAAATTCCTCTTTCAAACACCTCATTGGGGATCACCCTTTTAGGGATTTAATCATACCACACTGGGCACGCGAATTCTATGAAATAATATTCCAATACCTTCATGTTATTCAATTACTACCACCCAAGATATCATGAACTTGAGTTACGTACAAACTCTCACATATTGATAAGTCAAAGTGGCGTTTGATTGAATAAACAATATTGATATTAATATCATAGACTAGAAAATACTAAACTTTCTGAAATATATTCTTTCAGTAGATAGCAATAAAGAATACATTTCGGATTAGATCCTTTCAATGCTTTACCACACCGGTGTTACTAATCTCTTCTTAGGTAAGAGAGAATTATCACAAACACCGCAACCGTACCAATAGGTAGCCAAAGCCTATCTAGGTTGTGAATACGTTTTTCTTCTTACTAGATCTGGCCAAGTCCCCTACTGGAAAACTCATGAGGAGATTCATCGAATTTCCCTACTTGACCTTCTTAGTAAAAAGCCTTAGACTTGTTTATCATATTTCAATAATAAACCATTATATTATATTATTTATTCTCATAAATAGGTAAACAAGTGGACGTGGCGTTTCTCGTATACATGCACAAGCTGACTGTACAAAGGCATGTACGCTCGAAGCATCTTTTAGTATACAAACCCCAACAATCTCCCACTTATACTCAAAGAATGCTTTCGAGTATACCAACCGCTTTATTGGCCTTGTGCTACACATTCACACACATTTTCTCCCACTTATACTCAAAGCAGGCTTTGGCCACTATGTACTCAAAACTATAATTCTTTAAAAGAATCTACCAACATAGTTTTCTAGAGTACATAAAACGAAAATATACTTGTAATTTATAACCTTAATTCTTGCTAAGGAGCACGATTATTTGATCAAAATATTTCTAGGCCCTTTGATCCAGTGGAATAATTTTATGTGCCTTTCTCAAGTGCACTTATACATATTCCTCTATCAAAATCCATTATTTTGATCCTTCTGAATTTCTACTAATTAAAGTAGAATACTTATAGCAAATATAAAGTTTTAATCATGTCGAATATGATTCCCAAAACTTTAATTATATAATACCAACTTAACTTGGTATTATCCTTGCTATATAATTTGTGATGTAAATTTATGTATGAACATAATTACCTCATCACAATGACTAATTGGAAATTAGTCCTTATGACAAAATAAAACCGAATGATTGCATTCTTTGTTTTATAGTCATAAATTCCAAGAGTTCATTTATTTAACCATTTGTTGTGATCTTTAGAAATACTTTCTTTGGAAATCCAAAAGCAATTCTAATTTTAATAGCTAACTTGGAAATGTCTTTTAATGTTATTAGAGTCTTAGAAAGTGTGCAATTCATCACTTCTTTCATTCTAGGGTGTGAACCCTTTTAACTCTATCAAACATTACCTTAATTCCATTTATGAATATTCTATGAGACAAAATTTAGCTCCCACTTTTAAAAGTAGAAAAATACTAGTCTCAATATTCTTTAAGGCTATTAAAACAATTTAAATAGTGCTTGGAGTTAAATTCATCCTAGTTTAATAAAATGAGCTATGAAGCTCTTATTAAACACTTAGAATTTAATCATTCATTTAAGAAAAGCTCCCACTATTTTAATTATCACTTTCACAACAAAATAAATAAAACAATAACTAATCAAATAGTCAACTCTAGGCTTGGAACATTAAAACAAATTTAATGTGCACACTATATTTACTACACAAGAATTTCTAGTATTTATAATAAATACTTATCTTGTTTCTAGTTGAATTTAATTTACTTGTCTTGTAATCAATTATTGTGATTATTTTTCTTACACCTTTATTTGAACAAACGCGATCATAAGATCATTTTATTTTGTATTGAATCCATGTCGAACATTAATGTTCTATTGACTCATCAACAAAATAATGGTTCAAAAGACTTAAGGATTAAAGAAACTTAATAATCAATATTTCTAGAAGAAAACTTCATAATAATTGAATCAACAAATTTAATCACAAGTAAACATTTTGATATTAACCATGTTACATTTGATGTCATAAATAATTGGATAATCAAAACTTCATTTATCTAATAATGCAAGCATTATAAAATGACATCGATAATCCAAAAACACAATTGATAAACTAGGAATAAAATTCCATATCAATAATCCATATGATATCAAAACCAAACAATATCAAAAACTCTTAAAATTCAACAATGTAAACATAAAAGCAAAAATAAACTCTTCTGACTTGAACATGATCATCTCAAAAGTCCACCCCTTCTTTTCATCTTTGTTTGAGCAATCACAAGCTTGTTATAAAGCTCCAAAAACGAAAACCTTTTGTCGCTAAACAAAATTTCATTTCTGACTTCATTAAAGCTATCTGGAAGCCCATCAAGGATCATTATCTGTTGGGTTTCTGGGTCAACTTTCCCCCCCGACAAGTGAAGTTTATTGAAGTAGCCAAGCATGACTAGGGCATATACCCCCACGTCTTGGCCCTCTTCAAATACATCATGCCTTAAATGCTTCACAGCGATACCAGCTCTTACCTTAGAGGACTTTTCTTCAAACCACGTGGGCTTGTTGACCAACGGCCTATTGGGTTTGTCAAACCTCTCAAGGGCATTGCCAACACTGGCCAAAACGAAGCCCTTGAGATGACATTCCGCGGTATGCCACTGATCACGAAACTCCTTGTCCTCTCCTTGTAGATGGTATGTGGGCGGACGATCCTTGCTGAGAATCAATCTCAAGTCATTGATCAAACGATCAACATCAAGCTTACTTTTCCATTCCTTAAACAATTCAGAGTCATGCTTCCTCGAACTAAGTATGGCATAATAAATATCCCAAGTATCAATCATCTTTCGTTCAAGCTGAGAATAAATACCAATAATATAAACATGTAAAATTTCAAAGAATTGCAAATAACCACAAAACAATTCATCAATTTTACATCCACAAAAATCAAGCACAAACGTTCTTCTACTAGGAAGCCGTGTCATATTCATGCAAGAAATTCATTATTTTTACTGGCCACAATGTCGACAGATAGTCCAGAGACCATAAGAATGGCATGGCTGACTAACAATGCTAAAGCGTATAACCATAAAATTAAGCACTAAGGATTCTTTACTTGTGCGTGAACTCCTCTAAAGAAAGGTCGAACCGGACAAGCACCTCCTCCTATAGCTCCCTCTAAGCATTATTAAAATACAATCCTTATAATTTCGCAGCAATATTGCTCCGGTAAAGACCAGTCGCGATATTACTGAAAAACTAATTTTACGATTTTAATAACCTTTATCTAGAGAAGTCAAAACTTACGAACTGGTAATGTTCCTCCCGTAAAGACAGGCCGGTCACTACTTCGCACTAAGACCAATTTTATGGAGGCCATATACAAACGTGTTGTAATTATCGCTTCATATTTTCTTGTTGGTGGTTTTAATAGTTTAATTATCACTTAAGCAGATAAGGCAGGTATCCACATTCAAAGAATAATTAAACATGTACTAGCTATGCATGCAAGGCAATAAGTACATAGGCGATGCACGAGTTAAACTAGATTTTAACAAATAAAATCATAACTCAAATTAAATATCCATCTTTCATCAATAAAACATGTAAACACATTTACAAAAGGTTCACATAAACATAATGACGAAACTTGATCATTTAATTAAGCATCTAAAATAAATAGATAGAATTAAAATTCTATCTTCACATAAACAAGATTATCTAGACATTAAGTCCAATCTTAAACAATCATACATTATTAGTTAAAATAACGTATCTTGATTATTAGAATTACCTTTTAATACTATTAGGATTTACTTAGATAGAATTAATCCATCCTTATCCTAAAATTAATGTCTAGGTGTATATCATAAAAGATTAGCTAAGTCTCAATTTAAAATGCCCACTTGGATATATAAATCCGCATTTATCCAATTAAGACTAAATCCATTTAAAACACACCAATTAAATTTGAGAACTAAATTTCTCATAGCTTTCATAAAATCACATGACAAGAAGAATCTTATTACATCTTTAATTCAAAATGATGTTTTCTAGATGAAATAAAATTCACCTTCATCAAAATTAAAGACAAAATTCAACTTAAATAAATAATTAAGGATTTTAATAGCAAAATTAATGCTCTATGAATTTTCATACCTTTAAATCACATTTGATGTTATCTAGATGAAACAAATTCACCTTCATCAAAATTAAAGATAAAATTCAAATTAAACTAGGAATTGAATTCCAATTAAAATCCAATTAATCATTTAACACTTTAATAATTTAGGATTTAAGTAGCATGTTAATGCCAAATGAATTTTTCACTTCTTTAATTAAACCGATGTTATCTAGATGAAATAAAATTCACCTACATCATATTAAAGACAAAATTCAAACTAGGAATAGGATTCCAATTAAAATCCATCCAATTATTATACATGTAATTTTCGAAAATTTTGAAGGTTTAAAACAATTGAAAAACTCATGTCTTTTCCTTAGGTATATATCTAGGAAATAATTCCATAACACACCAAATAAAATATAGACAATTTTCAATTAAACCTTAAAATTAAAACATGAAAGCATATTAAGAGAATATTCTTTAAAATTCCATCCTATTATGGAAAAGCCAAAATTTAGATCAATCAAAAATTGAATTTCCTTATGTTAATTATCATGATATTATCTAGATGGAAAGAATCCATCAAAATCAACTAATTAACAAATTAAATCAATTTATTTGACCTAATTATTCCAATTGGCAAAATTAAAGAAGACAATTATTCTCTTTAAAATTAGAATCTTGATTTAATTGCAAAATCATTCTAATTCCCACAAGATATTTTAATTATTCTAGGTTTAGGATTTTAAACCACAATTATAAATAGCTTGCGTGTTAAGAAACGAAATGAAAACGAAAAACGAGACGACGAGACGATGCAACCCAAAACCCTAATTAGGGTTTGGGCCATGACGGGCCTCGCAGCAGCCGCCGCTGCCGCACCCGGCCTCCGCCGCCTCCCGCGGCTGCTCCCACTGCAGTAACTGCCGCCGCCACTGCCCGCCGCCGCCCGTCTCTGCCGCTCCCACTGGAGCAGCCACCGACGTCCAGCGACGAAGAATCCGGCGTTGCAGACGCCGCTACCATTGCAGCGTCACTGCTGCCCGGAGAAGAAGCTGCTGTCCGACGAGGACAACTCCTCCGCCGACGCCCGAAGGCGACGCAGCTGCTGCTGCTGCTGCCTGGAGTCACTGCCGCTGCCGGAGCTGCTGCGACTGCAGAGTTGCTGCCGTCCAGCCTCTGGAACTGCTCGCTGCTGCTCCCATGCGGCTGTGCAGCCGCTGCCCGTCGACAACACAGCGGTTGTCCGGCGCTGCTGTCCGAAGACGAAGCAGTCGCTGCCGGAGCCGCTGCCCGCTGCCTACCGCTCGCGCTGCTGCCCGGATCCGCAACCGTGAGGGCTGCCCGTGCCACTTCTCCGACTAGCCGAGGGCGCCGCTGCCTCTCCTCACCGGATCTGGATTTCGGATCCCCGATGAAGACAGCCCGGAATGCAAACACACTTAGGTTTAAAACCTTGTGTTCTTTTATTCGTTTTCAATTTTAATCAACTTGATTCATCGCGGTCGCTTCGCTTGACCGCGATCTTAAATCTTATTAAAACGTTTCTCAATTGTAACAATCTTTTATGTTCATATCAAATATGCATATTTAAACATCTAGCTTTTTAGCAATTTAAATTATTCTAGCATATTAAGAACATAAAACTATAGATCTATGAATACTTGCTTAGATCTAGAATATTCTTGTGAAAAACTCAAATAAAATTCGAGATTCATAATATTCTTTCATCGATCCAAGTATTCAATCATGGACCACTTTATTTCTTGATTCAAAAACATATATTCACTTAAACACATACATATATGTAATCAACAAACATATAATCTAGTACATATTACTTAGAATAAAAGTTGAGACAAAACTTTTGAGCACGAAGATTAAGAATTTATATTAAATAAATAGGAGAGATGAAAAAAGTAGGAAAGATAAGAGAGAGTAAAGTAAATGATGGAATAAAATAAGAGTGATTAGATGTTTTGTCTTTAGTTAAAAAAGGAAATGACTCAACTTTGTTGGGACGGACTAAAAAGGAATACGACTCAACTTTTATGGGACGGAGGGAGTACATATTACTTAGAACATATAGATCTAATGATGTTCATCATAGATCTAGAATATTTTTGTGAAAAACTTGAATAAAATTCAAGATTCATAATATTCTTTCATCGATCTAGAACATCATATCATAGATCCAAAAATAAAATCAAGAAAAACATAGATCCAACACATATTGCATTATTTTCGAAAATCCCAAGTTTCCACACTATAATTTTCGAAAAATTCAATTAATCAAATACATAATCAGAGCCTAAAAATTGGCTCTGATACCAGTTGTTGGGACTACCGCAGCGGAAGACACGGAAACCAAACAGGTCCTTGACCGGATCTATTTAGGTGATTATGCATTCGACTCCAATTTCATGCAATAAACATAGATCTATAGATATAACATCAAATAAACACATAATCATGCAATTTGATGTAGATTCGATTGTTACCTCATTTTGATCCATCATAGGATCGAAGTTGCTAGCTGCACCACCCGGAGATCCTTGGTTTATCGACCGTGAATCTTCCAACCTATTCCCTAGTCCTTGATTACTCATCCGTGTGGGCGGATCTCGAACAATCAAAATAGTCTTGATGAGATCTAGGAAGAACACTACACCAATCTATCTATCTCGATTCAATTCTATGGATTAGAATGAACAAGACTAGAACAAACCAAAACCCTAGATCTCCTTGTTCTATGGCTCGAAAATCGAGGCAAGAAGGAGAGAGAGAGGCCGAGTGATCGGCGGCTAGGGTTAGGGTTTAGGGTGTAACTTGTGGTGTATGGTGTGCTAGGGTTTCCACATCTCATCACTATTTATAATGGACTTGTTGGGCTAGGTTGGGGATCCATGGAATGACTTAAGTGTTGGGCTCACCCATTAGATAAATTACTAATTAAATCAAATGACCCATGATTTAATATATTATCAATGGAATATTATTTTATTCCACTAAAGAATAATATTGCACTCCCACTTAAATCACCAAATTACAAATAACTTGGGTCCATTTTATTTTATAATATTTCCCGCGTTTAAGATTATCTTGATCCATCAATTTAATTCTTTTGTCTGCTATGTGACTAGAATTAAATTAATTCTCCAAAGAGTTTTTCTAGTTTGAAACTTTATTTATTATTCGTGGAATAAATTCCAACTGCGCAGTTTTCTGAATAATAAATTCCTCTTTCAAACACCTCATTGGGGATCACCCTTTTAGGGATTTAATCATACCACACTGGGCACGCGAATTCTATGAAATAATATTCCAATACCTTCATGTTATTCAATTACTACCACCCAAGATATCATGAACTTGAGTTACGTACAAACTCTCACATATTGATAAGTCAAAGTGGCGTTTGATTGAATAAACAATATTGATATTAATATCATAGACTAGAAAATACTAAAACTTTCTGAAATATATTCTTTCAGTAGATAGCAATAAAGAATACATTTCGGATTAGATCCTTTCAGTGCTTTACCACACCGGTGTTACTAATCTCTTCTTAGGTAAGAGAGAATTATCACAAACACCGCAACCGTACCAATAGGTAGCCAAAGCCTATCTAGGTTGTGAATACGTTTTTCTTCTTACTAGATCTGGCCAAGTCCCCTACTGGAAAACTCATGAGGAGATTCATCGAATTTCCCTACTTGACCTTCTTAGTAAAAAGCCTTAGACTTGTTTATCATATTTCAATAATAAACCATTATATTATATTATTTATTCTCATAATTAGGTAAACAAGTGGACGTGGCGTTTCTCGTATACATGCACAAGCTGACTGTACAAAGGCATGTACGCTCGAACCATCTTTTAGTATACAAACCCCAACAAGAAGTCAAACAGAGGCAGGTCTAGGTCTAAAAGTAAAGACCCTAAGTTTAAAAGAAAATGTTTTAATTGTGGTGAAGTGGGTCATTACAAGGCAGAATGTACTAGACCCAAGAAAGGTAAGAATCCAAATGGTAATAACCAGATGGAGTCTGTTGCAAATCTGGCCAGGGATGATGGTGCAGATGGTGTTTGTTTTATGAACCATGATGTTTTTTCTGTAAACTCTGCCTCTGAGTGTTTCTTTACCAAAAATGACTGGCTAATTGATTCTGGATGCACTTTTCACATATGTCCTTTCAAAGATGCTTTTACTTCTCTCAAACCTGTGGAAAATGCTTTTGTGTCTATGGCTAATGACAAGAAGTGTAAAATTCTTGGCATTGGTACTGTGCTTTTAAAGTTTGAGAATGGATACTTGCTGCCTTTGAAAAATGTGAGATATGTGCCTGATCTGAATTACAATCTGCTGTCTTGCTCTTGTCTTGAATCTGAGGGTTTTGAGGGTAAGTGGGGGCAGGGTATTATGAAGATCTGTAAGGGTGTGCTATGCCTGTTTAAAGCTGTGAAAAAGTGTAATCTGTATGTGTGTACTGCTAAGCCTCTAACTAGTTATGATCATAGTGTAAATCTGGTTAAAATGGATAAGGCTTTACTGTGGCATAATAGACTTGGGCACATGAGTCAGAAGGGGTTAAAACATTTGAAAATTTCTAATATTTTGAGTGAGTTGGATTTCAAAAATGAGCTCTCCTTTTGTGAAACTTGTGTGATGGGAAAACAGCATAGGGTGTCTTTTCCCACCCCTGTGACTGAAAATGTTAGTCAAGCTGTCTTAGAGTACTTGCATATGGATGTTTGGGGCCCTGCCTCTGTTACTACCCACTCTGGATCTGTGTATTTCTTATCCATTGTGGATGTTTTTCAAGAAAATTTTGGTGTTTTCTTTTAAAACATAAGTCTGATGTTTTTCAAACCTTTTCAAATTGGAGAGTTTTAATTGAAAATCAAACTGGAAAGTGTATCAAGACCATTAGGACAGATAATGGCCTTGAGTTTTGCAATGCTCAAATGGATTCTTTGTGTCAAAAATATGGGATTAGGAGACATAAAACTACTCCTTACACCCCTCAGCAAAATGGTGTTGCTGAGAGGATGAATAGGACTTTACTTGAAAAGGTTAGGTGTCTCCTGTCCAAAAGTGGTTTGTCAAAAAAGTTTTGGGGTGAAGCCCTTTACACTGCTTGTTATTTGATAAATAGATCCCCTTCTGTTCCTCTTAAGGGCAGATGCCCTGAGCATGTTTTCACTGGTAGAAAACTCAATCTGTCACACCTAAGGGTGTTTGGGTGTAGTGCTTTTATTCATTCAAAAACTGATAAGTTAGACCCAAGGTCAAGGAATGGTGTTTTTGTTTGCTATCCTGATGGTGTTAAGGGTTATAGGGTGTGGGTTAGGGATGAACCTGGTTTCAAGGTTGTGGTCAGTAGGGATGTCATCTTCAATGAAGAAGACTTCCCTTGTGTTGTTCCCAGGTCCCCTGCTTCTCCATCCTCAGATGGTGAACCTCTTAGTGAGGTGGAGCAATCTGAGGAGAGGTCCTCAAGTGAGGTGGAGTCCCAGGGCAGTGATGCTTCCACTGAGGTGGAGCAGGTGTGGAACTCTTCCCCTATCAACCCAGATCCTATACCCCCTGAGCCTCTGGAAAACCAAGACCCTGACCATGAAAATGTTTTTGATGGTGAGCCACAACCCAATAATAATCCAGATTTACACAATTATCAGTTAACTAGGGATAGAGTAAGAAGGGTTGGTAAACCCCCTGATAGATTTGGTTCTTTTGTGAATTTAGTTGCCCTAGCTTTTAATGTGTTTGAATCTGATGGAAATGAGCCTCAATCTTTTAAGCAGGCTCAAAGGTCCAAGTTTTGGGATTTGTGGTTTAAAGCTATGCAAGAAGAAATCCACTCTCTGTTTGTCAATAATACTTGGATCCTTGTGCCTCTACCCCCTGGTGCCTCTGTAGTTGATTGCAGGTGGCTGTTTAAATTGAAAGATGAGATTGAGGGGTTGAGGTACAAGGCTAGGTTGGTTGCCAAAGGTTTTACTCAGCAAGAGGGGATAGATTATACAGAAATTTTTGCTCCTGTGGTTAAGTTTACTACTGTAAGAGTGATGCTTGCCTTATGTGCTCATTTTAATTAGGAATTAAAGTAAATGGATGTCAAAACTGCTTTTCTTCATGGTGATTTGGATAAACCCATTTACATGAAACAACCAGGGGGTTTTGTGGATCCTAACTTTCCCAATCATGTGTGTTTGCTTAAGAAGGCTCTGTATGGTCTTAAACAATCTCCTAGGCAGTGGAATATCAAGTTCAATGCATGCATGCAGAAATTAGGCTTTGTTAGGAGTACCTTTGATGCTTGTTTGTATGTGAAAAACCTTGATAAAGTGCATGTGTTCTTGCTGCTGTATGTGGATGATATGCTTATTATGGGTCCTTGCATTAAGTCTATTAAACATGTGCAAAGTGCTTTGTGTAAAAATTTTGACATGAAAGATCTTGGTGATGCTAAAAAGATTTTGGGGATCAATATCCTTAGGGATAGAAAGTCCTCTTCTCTGGTCCTTCATCAGGAACCTTATGTGCAAAAAATTCTTGAAAAGTTTAATATGCTTGGTGTTAAAATTGCTTTTGTTCCTTTAGCTGCTCATTTTATGCTGAGTAAGGACCTTTGTCCTACAACTGAATCTGAGGTTAAAGCTATGCAAAAGGTCCCTTATTCTAATGCTATTGGCTCTGTGATGTATCTTATGGTTAGTACTAGGCCTGATATTGCCTATGTTGTTTCTTGCTTGAGTAGATACATGTCTAACCCTGGGCCAGTGCATTGGGAGGCTCTTAAATGGTTGCTTAGATACCTGAAAAATACTTCTAAGTATGGTTTATGTTTTTCTAAGCATGATCAAGGTGTTGAGTTGTGTGGTTTTATTGATTCTAACTATGCAAATGATAAGGATAAGAAGAAGTCCACAACTTCCTATGTGTTTCAGGTTTGCAGGTCTTGTGTTAGTTGAAAATCACAACTCCGACACATTGTAGCTCTGTCTACAACAGAATCAGAGTACATAGCCATAACAGAGGCTATGAAGGAGGCAATCTGGTTAAAGGGAGTTCTCTCTTAACTCAATTTTATTAAATCTGCTCATGTGTTATACTCTGATAGTCAGTCTGCCATTCAACTTTGTAAGAATCCTGTCTTCCATGATAGAACTAAGCATATAGATGTTAGGTTCCATTTCATTAGAGATGTTGTGGAAAAAGGTGAAGTTCTTTTACAAAAGGTCCATACTGATCATAACCCAGCTGATATGGGTACCAAATGTCTTCATGTGGATAAGCTGTTATTATGCATCAAAAAGTTGCATTTTGATTTTGGTTAGCATGTGCATTGCATGTCCCGAGGGAAAGACCTTGTTGACTCTTTGAAGTCACAAGGCAGCTTAAGTCCTACAAAACTAATTGGTTTACCATCTGGTGTTTTGTTAGGCAACCTGGCATTTTCTATCTAATGATCATTGTGTTCTTTGGTGATAGGAATGCCTTGTGGGAAATGATGAAGCAACAATAGACCAAGACTCTCCCCTGTTTCTCCAGTAGTAGTCCAAAGGTGGAGAATGTTGGATTATTAGACTCCTTGCTTTGGGCTTCTATTATTATTCGGTTGGGCTGCTATTTTTGCTGAGCCCATAAGAATGTGTGTTGGCCCAAATTAAGTCTGGCCCGGTTACTTACCAGAGCCGCTGGATGAGAGCCATGTGGCAACTCCACACAGATCCTGCACTGCAGTCGTTTGATGTGAGGTGTGTTTGTTAAGTGAGAGGAGACCTTTAGCTTTCTCTCATTCGATTCAATTTTCTCTCTCTCTCTCTCTCTCTCTCTCTATCTCTCTCTCTCTCCTGCTCTCAGAAACCGCTTCTGCTCTCTCCCTTCTCTGTAAGATTCCGGCGAATCTAGCCGGAATTCTTCTTCAAGCTTTTCGTTCCATCGATGGTTCTCAGTCCTTAAGAGTTCTATCGGTGTAGATTGAGTGGTAGGCAACTTCTTCGGTTTCCTTCTCTAATCTAGGGTTTTGTCTTTTGTTTGTGACCAATTCCGAAGTGCTTGGAGTGTCTTGTGAAGGTTCTTGTGTTCGCAGTGAAGTTCTGAGTTGTGAGTGCTAGTCCGTGTGTGAGAAGGTCGTGGTTATCATTGACCGGTAAGATCTAGGGTTCTACTGATCTCTGGTTTGAGTTCGTTCAACGGTGCTCTCCTTTGTGACTTACTGTGAGGATTGGGGAGGTCTGAGGCCTAGTGCAGTCACTGCTGTGACCTGAGCCACTCATGGCCCGATTCTTTGTCTTAGTCTCTTTTGTGTTTACATCCTTCAGGATCAGTTTCTTGTGTGACTAATTCTTCTACTAAGTGTGCAGGTACAAATAAGAAAGGATGGGATCTCAAGAACCAAGGAGTGCTTGAGATTAGTCTAGGGTTTCTGCTTGTAACATTGTACTTAGTGTGTAATCGAGATATCACTGTTGTATTGGCTTGTACCTCTGAGATTAGCCATCTCAGACCCAATCAATAAAAGAGGTCCCGGTAATTAGTGAATTCTAAGCGGTCTGATCCCTACAGTCCTGGACGTGACTTTTTTGGACACGCCTCGTGACTTTTTTGGACACGCCTCGCATCTTCAACCACGACGTGGACATTTGCTTCGTCGCGTCATGTTGGCGACGTGGCTCGCTGACTTGGATTGTGAGGCAATATAAAAGATTAGGACGCGTAGCCTTGACCTCGGCTTAGGCTGTAACATTTCTTTGATCGGTCATCAACTGCAACATTTCTTTGCAACTTCTATACTCAAATCTTGTATGGGTCTTACCTAACTAAAATTAAACATGTCAAGTTTATTTGACTGATTTATACTCCCTCTGTTCCATAGTAGTGGAGATATTTCTTTTCGGCACGGAGATTAAGAAAAAAATGTGTAATGTATTAAATAAAAAGATAATAAAGTATGAAAGAGGAAAAAGTAGAGAGAAGAAAATAAGAGAGAGGGAAAAGTAAGTGAGAAGAAATCTGTTGACTTTCACTAAAAAAATGACTATACTACTATGGAATGTACCAAAATAGCAAAATGACTTTATTACTATGGAACTAGGGAGTATAACAGAAGAAGCTTATTGATGAAAAAAGGCATGATCCAAGACTAACCCAAACAAGGCCACTACTATATACTCCTTCGTTCCATAAGAATATGCACTTTGGGTTGAGCACGTGTTTTAATGTTCAATTGGAAAAAGTAATTAAAGTTGCTAGTGAGAGATGAGTCCCACCTTAATATTATAATTTTCGTAGTTTTTTTATATCAACATAATGTATTACAAATATCAACACAAGTACACGAAAATATCAACAATATTTTATTGAGATTTTACATGCATTATATTGACATTTTTTGATGCATTTATTGATAAAAAAATGTGCTTATCATCATATATGAAAACTGAAATAAAAATTATCAAATCTCATCATCCGAACATCTTCGGAACATATGCAATTGAGATCTCGTTAGAATCCTTATAAAATTACGATATATTTTTTGCGAAAAAAATAATTTAAATCGAGTGACTTACTTAAATTTAAAGTTTTGAGATGATTTTAAGGAGAGACAAAATAGTTAGTTATAAATACCATATATAAAAAATGACATTAAAACCCTTTAAATATAATTAATAATTATTTAAATTTAAAATATAATTCAATTAACTTTATTTTAACCACTAGATCTTCTAATTTAATAGCTAAAATTAGTCTTAGTTTTAAATTACTAATTAGTTAGCAATTAATCATTACTACCCTACATTATACATACAAACTTACATGTGAGAAAAGTTCCCTATAAATAACTTAACCTCGAGTATCTATTAGATATATCATTTCAGTATATCACTATTAAAAATGAAAATTCAATGCATAACAAGCATTTCAATATAACTCATTAGTTGCATCATTATATCATTCTGAATCCACTTGTTTTGCCTACTCTCTTGTGTTTTAGTTATCTACTTAGAGGAAATTTCTGTCTCTATATTACAAACTAGTTCTCCAAACCTTAAAGTACAGTAATAAAATCTATTATAGTGAGACATATAGAGTATCATGAATATGCAATACTCCATCTTTTTGTTTTTGTAATTTGAATCGGTTATAAGTAGATTGGTACTTAATGGTGGTGTTCGGCTTCTAAGATAAAATAATACCAAGATATAATCTAGGATTGAGTTGTGAGATTATTTTAGTAACAAGGGATTAGCAATGACTAATTATCCCATGATTATCCATTAGGATTGAGTTGTGAGATTGAATCTTATGAACCAAACACACTATAAATTAATCTCGGATACAATCTTACAAACTGAACACCCTCAATATGTATGCATAGGACTTGAATAAAATTGTTAGCCCACAGGAGCAACACAGTTAATTTCGGAGGAGCAAATATGCACGAGTGGAATCAAATAATTAGAAGTTTAAATTTGTGTCAAATTAAAAACACCTGCTTTAATGAATATAATCGTGGGACTTATTCCTTAAGATATAATCGTGGGACTTGAATGGACTCTGTTAGTGTCATCTTCTACTTTAATGAATATACGTAGTACTATCCTTAAGATATAATCGTGGGACTTGAATAAAGGACTCTGTTAGTGTCATCTTCTACTTTAATGAATATACGTAGTGTTGATGTGGATACTTAATGAATTTCCAAAGAGGTCAGGGGCTGAATTGCAAAAGGGAGCACAAGTCAGAAAGTTAGCTTCCCAAACGGCTATTTTGGTTTTAGAAGAGCGGTTGAGCTACGTTTAAGTAGTTTGAGCTTGAGATAGAGAGGCTCATAACTGATTCAACACATTGAGTGAATTGTACACTATCTTAGTGAGGAATTAGAGAGGATCATCTGTGATTTCTTGATCCAAGTTCACCAGAGGGTGAGCATATGAATTCTTGAGTGTATCTTCATCTTTGAGTGTTGATTGTTGTGTGATTGTAATTCAGTAGTGTGAAATAAAATTGATTCGTGATTCTCCCATGGACGTAGGTTCGATTGAGCCGAACCACGTAACCCCTGTGTCTCAAATTCTTTCATTTTGCTTTCTGCCTAGATTGTGTTCGATACATTGCCAGTAAGATAGTTCTTTCTTCAACAACCAATCTTGCGGTGTTTTCTAACAAATTGGCGCCGTCTGTGGGAATCGAGGAGCGAGATGACGACCGCGAAGTTTGATATGGAGAAGTTCACGGGCAAGAATGATTTTGGGCTATGGAGGCTCAAGATGAAGGCCGTGATGATGCAACAAGGCTTGTGGGATGTGTTAAAGAGCAAAGCCGATGCAGATAAAGAAAAGGGTGAAATCAAGTCTCAAGATCTCCAGGATAAAGCCTATAGCACCCTAATCCTGAGCCTAAGTGATCGGGTGTTGAGAGAGGTTTCAAAGGAGGAGACCGCGGCTGGTGTTTGGGCCAAGCTTGAGTCATTATATATGACTAAATCTCTCACCATTTCAGAAGTCAGATATATTCCATCTATCAAGAGAAATCTAATCTCTCTTGGAATGCTTGAGAGAAAGGGATTCACATCCATTTTAGCTGGTGGTTTTATAAAGGTTACAAAGGGCACAGACATTCTTATGGTTGCTGAGAGAGTAAATAATTTGTATTATCTCAGATCAAGGGCTATTGATGCAGATCAGGTTAATGCAGTAGCAAAATTGAAGTTGATTGATTGGCATCACAGGCTTGGTCATCTGGGGCATGCTGGATTGAAAGAACTTGCCAAGAAAGACCTAATAGCTTTTGATGGAGAATCAGATAAAGATGAACTCGGATCTTGTGAAGAATGTATACTGGGAAAGAGCAAGAAATTACCATATGCTGCTGGGAAACACACTTCATCAAAGCCATTGGAGTATGCACATGCTGATATCTGGGGGCCATCACCAATTCAGAGCATGGGTGGAGGTAGGTACTTTCTTTCGATTATAGATTATTTTTCTAGGAAGATTTGGCTTTATGTGATGAAAGAGAAATCTGCACTAAATTTCAAGAATGGTGCATTGAAGTTGAAACTGAGAAGGGCAGTGTTTTAAAGTGCCTTAGAACCGATAACGGGCTTGAATTTCTTTCAACTAAGTTTGATGCTTTCTGCAAAAGTAAGGGGATAAAGAGGCACAGAACCGTTCCTCACAACCCCCAACAGAACGGAGTGGCTGAGAGAGCCAACAGGACAATTCTGGAAAGGCTCAGGTGTATGCTCATCTCATCTGGTATGCCTAAGCATTTCTGGGCTGAGGCTGCTTCTACAGCTGTGATGCTTATCAATAAATGTCCATCCACTTCAATTGACAATGATACACCAGATATGAGATGGTATGGGTCAGCTGGTGACTATGCAAAGTTAAGAAATTTTGGCTGCAGAGTGTATGCGCATGCTAAAAGAACCAAGCTAGATCCAAGGGCTCTCAAGTGTGTTATGTTGGGATATCAGAAGGGGGTGAAGGGCTATAGGCTGTGGTGCACGGAAAAGGGAATGGGACAGGTAGTGATCAGTAGGGATGTGGTATTTAAAGAAGATGAAATGCCATACTTGCAACAGAAGTCAGATAGTACTGAGTTTGAGGTGGAGCTCACTGGGCATGAACAAACAGATGCTAATGGTGAAGTATCCGGTGAGGAGGCTCCAGAAATGATTCGAACAGGTGAAGCAAGTGAGAAGCAGAAGAGCCACATTATAGCAAGGGATAAGCCCAAAAGGAACATCAAGCTTCCATCAAGGTACAGTGACTATGACATGCTTTACTATGCTCTCACAGTAGCAGAAGAGATTGAATATCATGAGCCTTCAAGCTATAAAGAAGCAGTGAGAAGTCATGAGAAAGATAGATGGCTTAGAGCAATGCAAGAAGAAATAGACTCACTCTACAAGAATCATACCTGGATTTTGGTTTTGAGACCAAAGCATCAGAAATGTATAGGCTGTAAATGGGTGTACAAGAAGAAGATAGAAGCATTCAAGAACAATGAGGTGAGGTATAAAGCAAGGCTGGTGGCTAAAGGGTTCACTAGAGAGAAGGAATTGACTATAATGAAATTTTCTCCCCTGTGGTGAAACACAGCTCCATTAGGATTTTGCTGGCCATTGTTGCTCACAAAGATTGGGAGCTTCAGCAGATGGATGTGAAAACAGCTTTCTTAAATGGAGAGTTGGAAGAGAAAATATACATGGAGCAGCTTGAGGGTTTTGTGAAGAAGGGAGAAGAAGACAATGTCTGCCTACTGAAAAGAAGTTTGTATGGATTGAGGCAAAGCTCCAGACAGTGGTACATCAGATTTGATGAATTCATACAAAGAATTGGCTTTGAAAAATCTCTCTATGACAGTTGTGTTTTCATTAAGAAGAGAAAGGGGACAGCTGCTGCTTATTTGTTACTCTATGTAGATGATATGCTAATTGCAGCAGCAACACTGTCAGAAATTCAAGATATCAAGAATGAGTTGGAATCAGAATTTGATATGAAGGATTTAGGGAATGCGAAGAGGATCCTTGGAATGGACATCATCAGGAATAGAAAGGAAAATAAGCTATGGCTCACCCAGAAGGAATACATCAACAAGCTACTAGAGAAATTCCAGATGAAGAGCAGCAAATCTTTTGCTGTGACAATACCTCTATCACATGTGATAGTTTAAGCTATCAGTTGATCAAAGTCCAAAGACAGAAGAACAAAGAGAGGAGATGCTCAAGATACCCTATGCTAGTATTGTTGGCAGTATAATGTACACAATGGTTTGTTCAAGGTCGGACATTAGTCATGCTATCAGTGTCATTAGCAGGTTTATGGGAGATCCGGGGATAGAACACTGGCATGGACTGAAGTGG
>NW_025951343.1:0-1000 GCF_023119035.1 Salvia hispanica | reverse complement strand
CGTCTTCATCATCATCGCCGGGCTCATCAAAGCCGACCCCAAGAACTACAGGGACTTCGCACCCTACAGCGCCCGCGGCATCTTCAAGGCCTCCGCCGTCCTCTTCTTCGCCTACGTGGGCTTTGACGCCGTCTCCACCATGGCCGAGGAGACGAAGAACCCCGCCCGCGACATCCCCATCGGCCTCGTGGGATCGATGGTGCTCACCACCACCATTTACTGCGTGCTCGCGGTCGTCCTCTGCCTCATGCAACCGTACTACGAGATCGACATCAACGCCCCCTTCTCGGTCGCGTTCAAGCAGGTCGGGTGGGGCTGGGCTCAGTACGTCGTGGCAGCCGGCGCGTTGAAGGGGATGACCTCGGTCCTCCTCGTCAGCGCGGTGGGGCAGGCTCGGTACCTCACGCACATAGCAAGGACACACATGATGCCGCCGTGGTTCGCCAAGGTTGATCCGAAGACAGGGACGCCGATCATCGCCACGGTCGCAATGCTCGCTGCCACGGCCGTGATAGCCTTCTTCACCGATCTCGAAGTCCTAGCAAACTTGCTCTCCATCGCGACGCTCTTCATCTTCATGCTGGTGGCTCTAGCCCTCATCGTGCGGAGGTACTACGTGAGCGGGGAGACGACGGAGGCGAACCGGAAGAAGCTAGTGGTGTACCTCACACTGATCCTGGCTTCCTCAACAGGGACGGCGGCGTATTGGGGGCTAAGCGAGCACGGGTGGATCGGGTACTGCGTCACAGTGCCTATATGGTTCCTGTCGAACTTGTTGCTGTGGGCGACCGTGCCTCAAGCACGGTCGCCTAAGCTGTGGGGCGTGCCGTTGGTGCCGTGGATGCCGTCGACGTCTATAGCTATAAACATATTCTTGCTAGGATCCATTGATGGAAAGTCTTTCGTGAGGTTCATGGTGTGGACGTGTTTCCTGCTGGTGTACTACCTGCTGTTCGGGCTTCACGCGTCGTACGACACGGCCAAGATGTACGAATCGCAG
>NW_025951342.1:0-50509 GCF_023119035.1 Salvia hispanica | reverse complement strand
TTTTCTAAAATATCCTATTCCCATTTTTTTTTCTTTGTTTTTTTATTTCTCCAATTCATTTCGTTGTTGTTTTTGGTCTTATTTTTCTTGGGAGGGTTAGGGCATTGACTAGGCTATTGCTAGACTGTTATTTGATTAGCCTATTGCTAGGTTATGGAATATGAATGATGATGTGGCAGAATGAATTTTTGGCTAAACTATTGCTAGCTAGTCTATTACTATTGTTGATGTTCTAATAAAAAAATATATTCGTATTTATTTTTGACTCAATCTAAAGGGTTCATACTCCTGAGTTCTGTTTTACAAATTAGTGAAAAATCCCAATAAGTGGAACCCAGATATGTTAACACATAAAATATATAGACCAATTGTTATTTAAATTAACTCTGCACTGATTTGAATTGAAACTGAAACATAAAAGTATAGCACCTTTTTAATGTAGCAAGATTAAATATGACTCCCTCTGTCTTAGCCGACGAGTTGTATTCTCTTTTGGATTGTCCAAGTTTAGTTGAGTCATATCCTTTTTTTTGGTAAAAAGTAGTACTAGTACATTTCATTCTCTTTTACTATAATTTCACTTACTTTATTCTCTCTTCATCAATTTTACTTTTATTTTCTACTTTATTTTCCATTTATTTAATTCATTTAAAACAATTTTCTTAAACCATACTTAAAAAAGAAACACTTCTATAAGTGACGGAGATAACAACAAAACCACATGGTATTAACATTCAAAATACAGTTATATCATTTTGTCAAAAATAACATTGTTTTGTGGTCATATTATATTTGATTTTATCATATCAGTTAGTACAATTTTATTAATTATGAGATAATTGAAAAAATTTAAATAATAAAGATCTTATATATTAGTTTCAAAGGTTATATTGACTAAAAGTTCGCGAAGAGTCTAATATAAATGATATAATTATCTCTAAAGAAAACTATTACGATCACATAAGCGTAAAAACTTATGATCATGCAAATGTCTATTTTTGTTTTTCCATTACATTATATCGGCCCAAATAAACCTTGACAACGTAAAAAATTAGGACTACTGCCATTCGAAACTTATTAGGTAGGCCCAATAAGTTAGTGCATTGGAACTTTTCTGATTTTGGGCCTAATTGCCAACATTGTAATTTTATCACATATTCAACTTTAGTTTTTCCCTTTTTACTGTCCCAGAATTAATGATGGTATAAGTATTTACTTTCACCATTATACTCCCAAACCCTATATATGATTTAAAAATTGTATACAAAATAAACTAAATTCCGATTATAGAGGATCTATAATGGGAATTTCTCCACCCAAAAGAGCCACAAAATTAAGCTCAAACATCTTTAGTTTGAGGACAAAATTTGAGTATATATAGAATTTTGAACAACCCTTATTACATAAAACTAAAACAAATAACTCTCCTTTATTATAAATATCGAAGGGCAGCGCTTCTTCTTCCAGCCTATCAATAGTTGCAATTTCTTATGGAAGAGACAGTTAGAAAAGCTTGAATGAATGTTAAAAAAAGATAGTAATATAATGTCTTACTTCCACATTTGGTTCCACGAGCTAGTGATGCAGAAACAAAAGCTGCCTTTTGCATGCTGATTATCTTCTCAACTTGGCTATTGACATGCTGGCAGACGCATGGCAGATCGGCGTTCCTAATGATGTTGCAGCAGCCCTGAGACGGGGCCTGCTGAGGGCCCGGTCGCTGGACGAATCTGGAGCGCGGAGGCAGTGGAGAAGATCATGCTTGTGCACATCACCAGCATCAGGTATGTTGTAATCCCTATTTTCGCCATTGCCTCTTCCTTGTAGTTGATGCTGATTGCTGCCTTTGCTTCGGTAGATGTGACTTTAAATAGGAATTTTGGATCTCAAGTTGGATTCATGAAGTTTGCTGCCTTCACGTTTTCTTTGTGCTCCTCAATTTGATTCTTTCTTAAAAGATGCCTCTTTTTTTGTGTTAAAAAGTTTTTTGAGCAGCCTCTTTGGCACACTCTATTTTTTGTTAAAGTTAAAAGGTCACGAATTTGAGTAATGGAAAAAAATATGAAAGCAAAAAGGTCATGAATTTTACTTGTGGCGGGAGTATATATTACTCCATGAAATTTTAGTAATGAGAAAATATTAAATATATATCTTAAATTAAAGGTCATAAAAAATCTTTAATTTAATGTAAAATCATAAAAATTCATTTATTAATAAATGAATTTTTTAATACAAAAAAATTGTTTTATTTTTCATATTAATACACAAATGAACGACTTATAATAATATATTAAAAACAAATCTGCACTTGATGTTCTTGTTTTGTGTTTTTTCGTGATACTATGTTTTAGTATTTATTTGTAATGAACAACTTATAATAATATATTAAAAACAAACCTAGCTGCTAATAATAATAATAATAATAATAATATAATAATAATAATAATAATAATAATAATAATAATATGAAATGTTAATAATAATAATATGAAATGTTAATAATGTTAATACTTGTGCACTTGTGATTGTTTTGTGAAACAAAAAACTTCAAAATTTCTACTTGTATTTCATTATTTCCGAAGATTTTTTTCACATCTTGTCTCACCAAGTTGTTAGTAGTTGTCCTACAAAGTGCCACATTAGTATTAAAGTTAGAAATTGGAAGATTAAATACGGAGAAACCAAACTATGTTAGCAGATGACCACACTACAGACAAGCATTGCTCCTAACATTATTATTCGGTGGATAAATCACAAAACAACTCGCTTTCACTTCTTCAATCAATTTTTATGCAGTTTTGTTTTTCTCTCTATAAACACTAAACATGCTTAAAGAATAATTGAACTATAGCTAGCTAAACACAGCACACAGTTCCTTCAAATTATGCTAAAACTCTTATGGATGTGCAATAAGTATTACATTAGCTGCTTTATGTAGTCTTTGTATTTGTAACACTGATTTTTTATTCAAAATAATGTAAGTAGTAACTTATTTCAGTTTCAGTGTGCAGCATGGAGATTGGTGTATTTTGTTTTTATGCATAAAAAAATCGTGTGTAGCTCAAAGATCAGAAGCAAGATTTGTTGCATAGTAATGTCATATGTTTTACTGTCTTTATTATAATACTACATGGAATTGGATAACAGGGGAATCCGATAACACAGAAGATGAGAAAACTGTGATAGATTAGTTGTCTAAGGCCTTTTCTTGGTATTTCCATTTAGAAATTGTTTCTTCTTTGTTATCATCACCGGCTAACAGCCTACATTTTGTTTTGATATCAAGTTTTGACACTCACAAAGAAGACAGTTGAGTGATTATCTGAAAGACAAGTTCCTTTTGAACCTGGTTTCTTAGTTGATTAGATAGCAATAGCATGTCTCCATCCCCAACAGAGTCTCCCGTGGGCGCCGATTCTTCAAAGTGGGATCCTGAGGTTATCGGCATAGTTGGCCTTGTTTGCAGCATCTTCCTGCTATTCAGTTACTACAAGATACTGGAAAGGAACTGTGCCACATTTCGTGTAATAGGTTTATCGCGAAATCCAGAGCAACGAAGGCGCCTCAATCAGCATCTTGAGGACTTCTCCTCCCAGCTCCAGAGCAGGGGTCTAGACTCCTATGTCATGCACTCCCTTCCCATTACTCAGATCAAGAAGTCGAAGGATGGAGAGTCGAATCCTAGGAATTCAGCGTGTGCAGTTTGTTTGGGTGAATTCGAACAAGAGGAGTGGGTGAAGCATCTGCCTGTTTGCTCTCATGTGTTTCATGTCTCATGCATTGATACTTGGTTTCAGACTCATTCCAGCTGCCCTCTCTGCAGATCTTATGTATGCCAGCCCGATACGCCTTGTGAATCATCAATCAACATCAACATCTATCTCGAGGCTTTAAATAGGGAGGACTTCCATCGACAGACATCAGAGCATTACCAAGAGCAACGTGATCCTTCACAACGAGTAACAGCTTAAGGCCATTTGTTAGAGTTACAAAAGGGTTGATTCTAGTGTGGTTTTTATAGGAGACTCTGAATAGGGAGGACTTCCATCGACAGATTCAGAGCATTACCAAGAGCGACGTGACCCTTCACAACGTGTAACAGCTTAAGGCCATTTGTTAGAGTTACAAAAGGGTTAATTCTGGTGGGGTTTTTGTAGGATAGTCTTAGTTGGAAAGTGTGTAATGAGATTTGAACCAATAGTGTTTTCACATTTCATACAATGTAAGAAAGAATTTGCATATTGATTAATGGATACTCAAAAATGTGAATGGATACATGGTCACATGCAGGATATCATCAGTTTTTGTTGTTTCCCTCTGTTGGATCTTGTTTATCAGTATTTGATTTGATGAAGTCAGACAGTGGCCCTTGTACATCAGATCCATAAACATGACCCATCTTCACGCGTTTCGTCTCCAAATACCGCATGTTATCCTCTGTGATGGGGGTCAGCACAGGAACACGCCCCACAACTGCCAGACCGTAGCCCTTGAGACCAGTAAATTTGGCCGGATTGTTCGTCATCAGGCGCATGGTATGAACTCCAACGTCTCGTAGAATCTGATTAAGAACACAAAAAGACACTTTCAGTGTGAGGCTTTTCCTTCCTAGAACAGTGATCAAATAAATTAGGTCAGAAGATGGATGGACCTGGGCGCCTATCCCATATTCGCGCGCATCAGCTGCAAAACCAAGCTCGAGGTTTGCTTCAACTGTGTCATGGCCTTGATCCTGCAAGTTGTAGGCCTGAAGCTTGTGACCAAGCCCTATCCCACGCCCCTCGTGCCCTCGTAGATACACTACAACGCCTCTACCGGCTTGCTCTATCAACTGCATTGCCAGTTCCAATTGATTGCCACAGTCGCATCGTCTTGATCCAAAAATGTCACCTGTCAAACACTCCGAATGAACCCTCACAAGAACATCCTGTCCATTCCCTATGTCTCCCTGAATCAACAAAACCATAAAACTTGGAACTTACTTTCACATATAACACTCTTTCTCTTGATAGAGAATGCTTGTTTTATACCTTCACAAGCGCTATATGTTCTATCCCATCCAGTTTCGAACGATAACTGTGAACCGCAAACAAGCCCCATTTAGTTGGCAAACGCGAAACTGCAGTCCTTTCAACAAGCTTTTCCCTCTTTCTCCTATACCTGATATCCAAATATTTCATCATCAAGTCACAAGCAGCATTAGATATCTAACTTTTCTCAACATTGAGAGCAAACATTATTACCTTATGAGATCAGTGATTGAAACAATTGGAATGTTATAATCCAAGGCCAACTTTCTCAAAGTGGCAATCGAGGCCATGGAAACATCTTCTGAATCAACTACGGCCGATAGAACTGAGACTGGCTGCAAACCAGCTAGTGTTACCAAATCAACAGAAGCTTCAGTGTGGCCAACTCTACTTAGAACGCCACCCTTCCTATACTTGAGAGGGAATACATGGCCCGGCCTTCTGAAATCCCCTGGCCTCGACTCAGGAGAGGACAGAGCAAGCACTGTTTTTGCCCTGTCTGAAGCGGACACTCCAGTAGATGTTCCAACTCTAGCATCCTATATAATCAAAATGTTCCTAAAAGTGTTTAATATCTCATTAAATCATTAAAAATGAGAAAGAGTTGACATATATTATACCACAGTGACAGTGAAGGAAGGAGCAGAGGAATTATCTTCATTTTGAGGGGACATCAAAGGGAGGTCTAGCCTCTCAAGGTCCTCTTCCTTCATGCCGACTGAGATTATACCCGAGCCGTTCCTCACCATGAAAGCAACCGCCTCAGAGCTCACATGAGAGGCCGCCATGACAAGGTTTCCTTCAACATGATCATCACCATCATAATCATCTACAACAAGCACAAACTTGAAACAAAATTCCCACACCAAATAATCAGCACAAGATCGATCAGACACAGAAGTTGCATCACAAAATGGGAAAATCAAACCTTTTGTTGGCGCAATGCAGAAAGAGCTTGGTCAATGGGAGAGTAGCCTGGAGATGGACAGTCAGGATCGCCCTCTGCATCGCTCACGAAGAAATCAATGGTTTCTTGAGTAATTTGGGCTTCCAAAGTTCCGAAGGGAGGAGGGATAGATTCATCATTTGATGAGAAGGTGTCTGATGATCCAAGGGCTGCAAGCTTACACGCGGTTTTATGAGGCGGGATCGGTGCGAGGTGAGTGTGAGTTGAGTGCGGGGATTTGGAGGTGATGAAGATGTGAGGAAACGATGATTGCTGAAGAGCAATGCAATCCATGTTGCTGCAGCTTATTCAGTTTCGTTACTTTGGTTGAATATATTATGTGTGAGAAAATTAGAGGCCTCTGATTATTGTCTAGTGTTATCCACTGCAATTACGTACGGAGACTTGGAGCCACATGAATGCGTGAGAAATGGCAAACAGACAAACTTGAGAACAAATCTACCACTGTTTCGTCACGTATACAAATTCGTGTGTGAACACCAAAAATATTACACTAACTAAACCATTATCCAAAATGTGTTTTCAGAGTTAGTGGACTTAGTTTGGATTTGATTTAATTGATAATCTAGTACTTAAATTAAATTAAATGTAGATAAAAACAGGGATATTAAGGCTCAAACTTGTAATTATCCAGTGCAGTTTCTCGGTTGGATGACAAAAGCAAATTATACTATTACTAGTACTCCATATCTTTTGTTCTTGTTTGAAGATGATAGTATATTTGTTCTTTTAAAACCACCAAATAAGTATCCAAAAGATAAATAAATATAATACTTTTGTAAGTTTGACACAAAAAAAATCCGATAAGTTTATCTTAGCAACGTGATTTACGTTTAATCTTCACTTTTAATATTGCAAAAAGCTCAATCCACATGAATTAAATATACAGATAGCCATACGTGATCTAATTTTACTCTGAACTCATATAATATATCATCTTACAAATTAAACAATATCCAAGATAACCAAATCACCACCGATCTGAATTATTTAACATCCATAAGGATTGATCTATATCGCTGGTTGAAAACAAATAATTGGTTGGGCTTATTCTACAATTAAATCTAAAAATACGCGTACTCTAATTATATTTAATGGATATGCATTGACACCGGTAGTTTGACAAGCTCAAATCCCCCTATATATATATTCATTCAATCACTAATTCCAAATCATCACTTGTGTTTCTACCTTTACATCACAAACAATGGAGATCGATTTGACACCCAAGTTGGCCAAGAAGATCTACGGCGGAGATGGTGGCGCCTACCACTCTTGGTGCCCCAGTGAGCTCCCCATGCTCAAAGAGGGCAACATCGGCGCCGCCAAGCTCTTCCTCGAGAAGAACGGCTTCGCCCTGCCCCGCTACTCCGATTCCGCCAAGGTTGCCTACGTTCTTCAAGGTATTATTCATTTTTTTAATTGATAAATGAACATAAATTTAAAGGTCGCATAAAACATGTCTATTAATTAAAAACACAGGCAGCGGAGTGGCCGGGATCATCCTGCCGGAGAAGGAGGAGAAAGTTCTAGCGATCAAGAAGGGCGACGCCATCGCCCTCCCCTTCGGCGTGACGACGTGGTGGTACAACAAGGAGGATACCGAGCTGGGCATCCTCTTCCTCGGCGACACCAAGACCGCTCACAAGGCCGGGTGCTTCACGGACATGTTCCTCACCGGCCCCAACGGCATCTTCACCGGCTTCTCCACCGAGTTCGTGGGCCGTGCCTGGGACCTCGACGAGGCCACCGTCAAGACCCTCGTCGGCAGCCAGTCGGGAAAGGGCATCGTGAAGCTCCCCGCCGACGCCAAGATGCCGGAACCAAAGAAGGATCACTACTCCGGAATGGCGCTCAACTGCATTGAGGCGCCCCTTGATGTTGACATCAAGGGCGGAGGCAAGGTCGTGGTGCTCAACACCAAGAACCTGCCCCTTGTCGGGGAGGTCGGCCTTGGAGCCGACCTCGTGATGCTCAACGGGGGAGCCATGTGCTCCCCTGGCTTCTCCTGCGACTCGGCCCTGCAGGTCACCTACATTGTTAGGGGCAGTGGCCGCGTCCAGGTCGTCGGAGTCGACGGCAAGCGCGTGCTCGAGACCACCATCAAGGCCGGTAACCTCTTTATCGTTCCTAGGTTTTTCGTCGTCTCCAAGATTTCTGATCCCGATGGCATGGACTGGTTCTCCATCATCACCACTCCAAAGTTAGTAACCTCATTTTACCTTTATTATTATAGTATTTTTTTTTTATGCAAATGAATATGAATTTAAAGGTTATTCAAAATTTTTGGCATCGTACATCAACTATCAACTCACACAATTATTATTATTATTATTATTATTATTATTATTATTATTATTATTATTATTATTATTATTATTATTATTATTATTATTATTATTATTATTATTAACTCTGTGAATGTTGATTTTGAATCCGGATTGATTGATTGGTTGGTTGGTTTGTAGCCCTATTTTCACGCATCTGGCGGGAAGGACTTCGGTATGGAAGGCTCTGTCGCCGGAGGTGTTGAGGGCGTCGTTTAATGTTCCGGCGGATGTGGAGGAGAAGTTTAGCTCAAAGAGGAAGGCGGAAGAGATCTTTTTCCCGCCACCGAATTGATCCAACGTCTTCTTTTTTTTTTTCAATCATTTTTTGTTCTTAATAAATAATTAGCGATGAGCTGATGAGCATTTCAATTTGCACGGATTTTGGAGTTATTTATTCTATTATTGTTAGGTTTCTTTCATAAACTTCAACTTAAGTTTATTGCAAACTTGTTTACCCGTTATTTTGCGAATTTAATTTTTATTTTTCTTGTTCAACTGTGTTTCTTAATATTGTTTCTTATTGGTCGAGGAAAAAATTCCACAATTGCAATAATATTGTTTTCTTTATATTGTCCTAATAGTAAATACTACCTCCGTCCCCCAAATTTTGACCGATGAGTATATAATTTGCACGGATTTTGGAGTTATTTATTCTACTATTGTTAGGTTTCTTTCGCAAACTTCAATTTAAGTTTATTGCAAACTTGTTTACCCATTATTTTGCGAATTAATTTTTTATTTTTCTTCTTCAGCTGTGTTTCTTAATATTGTTTCTTATTCGTCGATGAAAGAATTCCACGATTGCAATAATATTGTTTTCTTAATATTGTTTCCTTTTAGTAAATACCTCCGCCCCTAAATTTTGACAACTTTGACTTACTAATTTTAGAAATGTAATGGAAAATGAGTTTAAAAGTTATGGGATGTGGATCCTACTTTTAAAGTACTCGTATTAGTTTTATAATAAAATGTGAATAGGAATGAGTTAATGGAATATAAGGTCCACTACAAAAAATGGTAAAAGTAAGTGTGTCAAAATTTAAAGGACCGACCGAAATAGTTAATTGTGTCAAAATTTAAAGGATGGGTAGTACTAAATACCAATAGAATTTGATAGATAGTCTTTCTCAATCCAACTGTGTCTGCCATATTGGCTTAAGTTGACTTAGGCTTTGAGTTTTAAAAAATATGAGCACGCACTAAAACAAATTTGTTCTTTTATAGGAAAATGATCAATACAAAAATCATTTCAATATAAAATTGGACAAATTAGACTATGAGATTTTTCAATCTAATGGTCAATAATTAAGAAAAACAAGGTGGGTCATTATAAAGAAGTTTTAGGTCATATTATAAAATTTGGGTTTGAGGTCATGTTAAGATCATTTTATGTCATCCTTATTATAATGCAATAAAAATAAGCTTACGATGACATAAAAGTGACCTTCATGCTTGGTTCGTATTTTGTATTAAGAATGAGTTTTACATAGATCAAAACTCTTCTTTTATATATTGATTTTATGGGGTGTGTTATATTGCTAACTCACCCCTAAATTGCTAACTACAATTAAATGATAGGCATTAGATTTTTAAATTAAAGGTGAAGATCATTTAACCCCTTGAGTATTAATATCATGCACAACAAATATCAATAGGGGTATTAATGTCAATTAACTACAAAATTAGTTATAACTAACTTTTAAAAGAAATCCCAAAAAACTTTAAATTCATATAACACATATCAAATTAAAGATAATTTTATAAGGATTCCAACGATATCCTACATGCATCCAACGTCAAAATTTGAAATTTTTTTGAAATTTTGAAATTTTTTCGTACAAACGAAATGTCAACATACTATATAAAATATGTTAATATAATATAAGCAGAATGTCAATATAAACAATGGGTTAACATTCTTAAAGCATTGTGTTGACATTCTCAAATATATTTTCGAAACACTATATTGACATTTTTATCCAAAACCCTAATTTGGAGTTTTTTTTTTTTCTTTTCGATTTAATTAATAAAAATAAAAAATTACACGTGGCAAATTGTAGACTACACGCTTTCTTAAATCCTATGACCTTAAATTAGTTGTAGTTATCAATTAAATGATGAGTTGGCAATTGATCACTCCCCTTGATTTTATAATAAAATTTGAAAGTGAATGAGACCTTTAATTGTATAAAATAAATGACATAATTATTCATAATTTGAAAAAAAACTTAGAGAATATTTTGATTTAAATGACATTTATTTCTCGTTATTATTACTTAATTTATATTTCGAGTTATGGTATGGACTATGGAAGATTGTACCCTATAATAATCTGCTTGATTTGGAGTTTACCTAATTGAATTCGATACAAATTACTGCTCATATAGAAATTTCTTGATTTTGTCATGCTTATCCATGATTGATAGATAGGAGTATGATTTTGTTCAATCAATCGTGCGAGAATTGCTTTCCTAGACCCATACAGAAAATAGGAATCAAGGTTTTCAGTGCTCACTGTCTACACTTGTATCTATACACAGATGAACTTGAATGAATTTGCTTCAACTTGACTAGAAATCTGAATTGGGTTGGTTATGTTTTTCTCTCGGCTATATGTTTAATCTCGAATCGATATGCATTAGAGTGGCACAGTGGCGGATGCGCACACAGGAACAAGTGGGCACAACTGGACCCTAAAATCTTTCAGTTTAATGCTATATTGGTACCTCAATTGACAATTATCGTTTGTAGCCTTGTTGAAAGAGTCTCAATTTTGTTCAAACACAGACCCAAGTTCGAACCCTCATAACGTAAAATTTGTAAGAGCATCAATAGCGGACTAGCCGACGCCCTAGCCACCGGCGTGTGGCTAGGCGTTTCGCTAATCGCTATTGGTTAGCTAGCCCGACGGACGAAAAACCAACACCCTAGATCGCTAGAGCATGAACTAACCGGCTAGCGATCGCTGCCGCCTATTGCGGACAGTGATCGGCTAGCGATTTTTAAATTTTTTTATTTATACTCTATATTTACAATTAAATGCACTTCATTTTTTAAATATTTGATAAACAACAACAATTAAAATGAATTAATCGAATTTGTCAATTTATTTGTTGGGCTAGTCTATTGCTAGCCTATTGCTAGGTTTTTGTTTGGTTAACCTATTATTATGCTGTGGGAAGGACATGATGATATTGCGGGAGGAGTTTTGGTGGGCTATTACTAGTCTATCCCTATCGGGGATGCTCTAAATACATTTTTGATAAACTTTATTGGCCTTAATCACCGCTATTGCACGATACACACTGTTTTTTTCCATTTGATATTAGTATTATATGTTCATTGCTATTTAATTTTACTATTTACTTTTGTTTTCAGTGATCCATTAACTAACACTCGCTCTTTTCAATTTATTTTGCCATGTATTATTTAAATCGAATTCGGATACGTATGGGACCGCAAACCCTACTTGGATTAATGTATACCTACGGTAGACGTGTGTCATCTTATGGAACGGCCGTCGGGTGACTTGGATTATGGCCAACCATGTCATGGATATGCGATATGGTTGACATCTATGGAAAATTGGCTGCCAACCGTGATTTTGAATGAGGAAATATTTTGGTGTGTCGAGCCTTTCTTAAGCAAAACCCCGATGGTTACTTGATGATGACATGATAAATATTTTGATAACTATGTTTCAGCATAAGTCCATTGAGTATTTTATAGTACTAGCCCATGTGCTTCCTTATGCTGCAGGTTGAGGCGACGAACTTTGGGTTTGGTGTTGAGTCGAACCCGAAAGTCTTGTTGGTTTTTATTTAGACTTCGAGGTCGTCATGTCTTCACACATGACGTCACTCTTTCTCTTAAAAGCTTCCGCTAAGATAATACTATTTTTCACAACTATTTTTTGAACACAATTTACTCTTGGATTATTAATTATGATAACTGTTCGACTTTGGATTTAAATGTTAAGCTACTCGACTTTTCCTCGTTATTCGGATATTAAACATTTTGGGTCAAACTCTTTATCGAAACCCTAGAAAATTCCATTTTCTTAAAGTCTTATTAGTTGCGACCAACCGCATTTATTAAGCCTATAAAGGGCGGTCGTGACAATAAATCTAAACTATCAATGATGAATTGAAGAAGCTCCATGATATATAAGCTTAAAATTCAATCAAAATTGAACGACTCTGAATATAAGTATAAACTACTCCTCCATCCCATTAAATATGCAATATTTGCTTTTCGGCACGAGATTTTATGTAGGGTTGTTTTGTGAGTTAATGAATAGAGAGTAAAGTAAGAGAGAAGAAAAAGTAGAGGGAACATTGTTTCCATTTTTAGAACGTTTCATTTTTAATGGGACAAACCAAAAAGGAAAACGTTTCATTTCTAATGGGACAAAGAGAGTATTTCTCTAACTGAAGATCTTAGAAGTTAAGTATCGAAAAGTTCGATACCCAACTTGAGAGGGAGTGTTAGAATGGAGAAATAAATTAAGAGAAATCAAAGAATCCATGCAAGAATCAATTGAAAAATCATACTGATATCATCCATAATTAGAGTTGAATAAGGAAGGAAAAGATCAAGAATTTAATGTATTTGATTATATTTATATGTAGCATAGAATAATAAACCATTGTAGCATTCGAGTAATACACATGTATTGTCTCTACGATGATTTCATTTTTATGTTGTTTTCTGCAATGTTTAGATGGCTTTCCGAGAGCATGAAACAGAACATGAAACAGAACGTAGATGGTTTTCACAACATGTTTCACAAATAACATTAAAAACAAACAGTAGCTTTTGGATCAACATGAATACCTTTTCGACACTGTTATTTGCAAACTTATCAAATTTTCTGTCTTAGAAAAATAATAGGCTAGTTTTCGTCATTTGGATTTGATCACTTTTCACACTATTTAGTTGAATATTTATATAAGAAGATGTTTTTAGCAGGGATTGGAGCATTAGGTTTGAAGGCTGCTTAATGAAGGCATGAAGAGGAAAATATGCAAGAAAGAGGGCAAAATGACAAGAAATGGAAGAGAGTGAAGGAAAAGGCAAAGAGGGCCCAAACTGCCCTAGATGTTGGACAAGTCAGCTTAAACCATGGGAAAATGATTGAAACCACTTCTACACACTTTCAATGACAGATCTCACTTGCTACACACGTCCATATCTGCCCTTGGAGAGTAAAACAAAGAAGGGGAAATATCTTTTATTGGAATATATGTAGTAAAAATACTTTAACTTTCCAACAACCACTAATCACTTTAGCTTTAGTTTAGTTTAGTTAATTCTATCTCTAGAAAACTTCTCTCTTCCTAAAAAAAGGGAGATTTCAAACTCAAGGCGCTAAGATCTTTGTTCACCATGAGTTAAAGTAGTACTCCTCTCGTCCCATTTAAGATGTCCATTTTATTTTTCACATGTGTTTTAAAAAAATTATAATAAATAGTTAAAATGGAGGAAAAGTAAAGTAAGAGAGAGAATAATGGAAATGCAAGAATAGAGAATATTAATGGGAAAGAATATAAGTGCAATTAGTGACATATGTCCGACCCATGGGAAAGAAAGGAGAATATTTTAGACTAATGGAAGTGCGGTTAGTGACATATGTGCCGACCCCATGCTTGAGTGTCCACAATAGAGTGGCACAACCACAATCTCGCCAAGGCACAGGTGACATCTTTGTGGGACGAAGGGATATATTTTTATTGGATTAGAATAAAAATTATCCGACTAAAATAATTAAAAAAAAAACATAATTTATTTAAAAAAAATAAAAACCAAATCTTCGTTGTATTATGATACGTCGGATTTTGCACTATTTTAGGACCCTTATTTGGTCCGTTTTAGTGTCTAAACCATGATTCATGTCTATTTTTCGTATATTTTATCTATTTTGGTATTTTGACATGTTTTGTGAGAATTGTGCATATTTGAGCTAAAAAGATGAAAAAGTCGAAGATGGAATTCGCGCATTCAAAGAAGCCCGCCGTGCGTGTGTCACGACATGGACCACACGACCGCTGCGTTTGAAGCGGTCCGCCCGAAAGTTGTCTTGAAAATCGAAGACGCCCAACGACCTCGGGACGCGTGCAGCGACCGCCGAGAAGATCCCGTAGCCACTGGACTAATTTGCGACCGCTACCCAAATCCACAGAGGCTTCGGACAATCCACGACCGCCGGCCAAGGTGCAGCAGTCTGTCATGAGAAGCGGTTACAATTTAATTAGATTTCTCCGATTTTACCAAGATTAGCCCACCTTTTCCTTTCCTCCATGATTTGACTTACTCCCTATGATACCCCCTTAAACCTCTTCATTCAAAACAACACACTCCTTACTTTACAATTTTAGAGCGAAAATATTTGAGAGTTCATCATCGTGCAAGAGGTTGAAGACGAAGTCAAGTGAAGATCAAGGCTACGGATTCTACCTTTGGGTTTCATCACTTTAGTTCTTATTACCTTCAAACTATGTTTTTAGATTATTCTACCATGTGTAACTAAATTCATATGATTCTAGGGATGTGTTAGTAACATACTTTTGGTTTATACAATTCCGTTTTCTATTTAATATCCATTTTGTTTACACTTCATTTCCTCCTTAAGTTGTTCCTTAATACGTTTGAGTGACACATTCGATGTTGATTTGCTATAACTTGCTACATAATCGTGGGAGGAGGTTGGCGAGTTAGATCTACTTAATAGACACTACAATTAGCTTCCCTTAAAACGTACGTTAATTGTGAGTGAGGACTTTTCAAGGGTCTTAGGAGCTTCTAGAGTTACGTATCTAGGATTGACAACCCTAGTGTTAGTAATCTACGCTTTTGTACTGCATGGGAACTTATGTGACTCGTCCTATCAGTATAGACCGTGCTAGGGTATTATAGGAGGAATTTGTATAACCATAGTTGTGAACGCACATCCCTCGAATTCTCTTATCTCATTTATTCAATCTTTAGTTTGTGCTACATTCATTTGTTTTCTACTATCAATTTAATTATTTTCACAAAATTCTATGGTTCTCCAAATAGTAAAGAGGCTTAGTGAAAGAAGATAGCCAATTGGTGATCTTATTCCCCGTGTTCAACAATCCGGTACTGAACTTTTAGCTATACTAGATCTATCCTGTATACTTGCAGGTATTTTAGTGCTAATAAATAGTGCATCAAGTTTTTGGCGCCGTTGCCCGGGGAATAATTTGACTTTATTAATAGCACTACTAGAAGTATTAATCACCACTACCCAATATATCAAGGGGGTTCTGAAAAACCATACCATTTGATAAGTCAAAGTATTACATAATTAATACCGTATGCTCAATGCTAACCTACATTGATTAAATAAATATTTATCAAGCCTCACCTTTTTAGGTAGATAGCCACAGGACAACGTCCTTTAATGTTGAATCCGTTCGGTCTTACTGCCTTGCAATGTCATCTTATTTGGAGAGTAGGTTTTAAGAGAAATATGCGGGCTGACATTGCAACCTTTCACGATGGATAATCTAATTCCATCTAGGTTGTTAATGAGAAATTCTTCTTTTTCTTTGTTTAAAGGTGACCGTTAATTTACCTTAAAGTGGACATATGCACAACGGATCTCACTAAAATAAAGACTTAGACTTGTTAAGTTAACTTATACATTAAGCAATACCAACCCAACATCCATTAAAATGTAAAACATAACAACATTAAAACAAAATAATCTATTTTATTCCTTGGAAAATAAAATAAGAGTTTTACGTATTGATCACTCAGCGTGATTTCTAGTATACAAACTCTAACAATCTCCCACTTATACTCAAAACACTTCAGTATACAAAAATGTGCTAGTCTAATTCCTCCCACTTATACTAAAGCGGCTTTCCCGTCCGTCATTGCGGTGCCCCGGTGGACGTCGATTTTTTATTTTTTTTTTTAAACTCTATATATACGGCTCGTTTGCAAACTATAGAGATTCAAGGCATAACATGTACTTTGTTTGAATCGTTTTTTTTTTAAGGATGGTTTTTTTTAACTATGTACTCTTTTTTAAATTTAAATATGTATATTTTTTTTATAAATAAAATCGTTGCATTTCTCCATATTCGTGTCAGAAATTTTAATTCCGTAAAAATTGCATATTTGTGAATTTGTGAATTTTAATATTGTGGATGTCCTTGGGGATGTCCTTGGAGATGTCCGTCATTGTGCAATGGGATGTCCTTGCTGTGACGTGGCGGTGTTTTGGAAAGTCAGCCGAGGGACATCCTCGCCTTGTGGATGCTCTCTACAAATGAACACAAGTTCATAACAGCACATATTCTCTCTTCCAATAAAACTAAGTATTTTCTATTTATGTTTGTCCTATAAAAATAGTCACTCCTATTTTTGGTAATTATTTTCTCCAATGTGCTATCTCATTTTTCACTAATAATATTTTAATAACTTTTTTTTTTTTTTTTTTGTCCTATTTTACCATACTTTACCAATTGTGTATTAAAATTTGTGTCCTTCCAAAGACGTCATTCTAAATAAATTAATTAAAGCATTAACTCATTAAAGTGGGCTCTAATGTGTTGATTAATAATTTAGAAATAGATGCTAAGATATTTTTATACTTAAGTAATGGAGTAGTTAATATTTAGGCGTATCAAATCAATAACAAAGATCTTAACAAAAATTTTTTATCTTAGGCGTTTCTTCAAAATGTTTACATATATTTTCTTGCTTTGCATATCTACCTCTAGAAAAAGATTTTAAAACTTTTGTTCCATGTTTCACAACTTTTCTAAACAACAGCTTCGAGGAAAAGTGCCTCACCACATTCAACTACATTGTGATTGACTATTGTTTTTGACAGTAGTTTGAGTTTAAACTAGTACAATCAAACCAAGAAAAGGTAAAAAGTTCTATATAAAAGAAATTGAATGGTTAATAGCCATCAAGTTAACTTTTCATCTCCAAAATCCATTTGTGGAAGTTGGTGATGCATTCTTCATCAAAACTTACATAAAATTGGTGCAGCTTCCCAAACCAAAGTAGAGCATACACGTCGATAAGGTCTTCATATCTTTCATAAATTGGTGGAACTGTAAGAAGCACTACAAGGCCTGCCATAAGTAAAAGTGAGATAATAATGTGTATATAGTGGCCACAGGTGCGTTAAAATACATATAATTCTTATTGCAGAACTACAAACAATAAACATTTTGTATGTATGTAATGAATTGTCCCCTTATAATGAACGTTATGGATATAAATGTTCATTACAAGTGCATAAAATGTTCATGGTTAGTAGTTCTACAATAAAAACTGATTATCAATTGATTACAATCCTATAGTGGCATTTGCAAGAAAGTTGTAGGTAACATAAACTCCTACATGAAAGCATAGATGATGATATTATTGAACTTACAAATGTAGCTCAAGGTGACCAAGTCAGTGAGACTCCCTACTACAGAGATCAACAACAGCATAAGACCAACTTTTACAAACATTCTTGAATCCCTTCCATAAGCAATATCCTCAGAGACAGAGAGCATCGTGTTTATTTGATCGCGAATGAAAGCTGCTGCCTCATTCGCCGTCTGTTCTGAGAGACGCAGATGTGGTAGAGGCGGAGCAGATCTGTTGCACAAATCATTGATTTCATTTTATTTGAAGTAAAAGGCTAAGTAGCTTAACACACACATACACACTAGCAATTTGACATCTAAAACAAGCCCTGCACAAAATCAAATCCAAACATTTTGATAGCATTGAATCTAGTTGAATGTAGGATTGAGGTAATGAATGAACCTGTTGAGAATTGCAGCTGATTTAGCCCATAAAAAGAGAATGGTGAAAAGGAGCAAAAACACAGTTGAAACAAATGTTAACAGGGTGTAAAAAGATATCTCAAACACCACCCAAGTAGCCAAAGCCGCCATCAAAATCCCCACCGTCCGAATTCTACTTCTCCACAACATCACATCTGCAACTGTTCATCAACAAACAAACCACTCAGATTTCTTACATTCAAATAAAATCAATTTGCATAATTTTGTACTCACCAAGATCTGATTTTAAATAAAGATGAAAAATCAAAGGATTTTAGATGAATGAGCAAAAATCAAGAATGGCAGACTTACCAAGACCTCCTCCAAGAATCTGATGAACAGTTATTTGCCTGTTAAAGAGTCGATCTGATGAACCCATATAAAATATAAATAAATATCAAGCTCTCTAAACACAACTTAGTCTATAATTTTGTGTGAGGTGCACTCATTTGGAATGTTGATAATGTAGGGTTGGTTACTGTTCCATTTCAATTCTCAAAAGCTTGAAAATTGAAACACTAGCTTTTTTCCATGTAATTCCGCGAAAATAGCTACATTTAAATAAAGTTGCGACTTTGTTTTGTGACAGTGGTAATCTGGCTGGTGTTGTTTTGGCTAGGTACACATAATCAAGTATTAATTGCAATTTTTTAAATTAGACCAAAACTCTGATACGAATACACACATAGTAAAGATAGTACAATAATTGTTTTAGATTCATGTTCTTATGTTGACCAATTTAGAAGTGCTCATCATTCTCTTCATTTTCTACATCTGGCCACAATTCTCACAATCCTGCACACATGCCACAAACATTTAATTGCATTATTCACAATTACTAGCCACTTTGGTAGTAAAATTGAAAATATGAACAATTATAACACGAAAAATTCATTCTTCTTTCGTGAAATTAAAAATTATGTAGTATGTTCTAAAAATTCAAAATTTACAATTCCTAAAAATTTAAAAGAAAAAAACCCAAAAAAATGCTTGTTTTACTAATATTTGAGCAGATGTAGTCAATATTTGAAGAAATCCATACAAGAGGAATTGAGAGGGATAGGAATGAACGAATGATTTAGCATTAGAGTGAACTACTCTACTAGTCTCTGATCTTGTCAAAAAATACATAAATGGTCCTTAAAAAATAATTATAGCATTTTTGGTACGATAAGACTAAAATAAAAAATTGTGAATTTTTATTGTTTGAGGATATTTTGGACCTTAAATCCCAGTATACTATTTTTGTAATTTTAGGTACTTAAAATAGTATATTGTCATTATGTGTTTAAAAATAAATATAGCCTTAAAATAGTTTAATTATACTTTATTTATTTTTACAATTAAATATTATTCATTATAAAACTCATTCTATATGAATTAAAAAAATAAATCTAATAGTAACATTTTTTCATAAAAATATTAAAGTGAATTATAGAAAGTTCTTTTTGAATGTGGGATTTATTTTACTTATTTAATTAACTTTTTTAAATTTGAGAAGGAAAAATATTATAGTGAACTAGAGTAATTTTTTTTAAGGTGAAAAATTTGCCAAAAGTTTGCCATACCGAATTTATAAACTGAAATTTGTCAAAAGTTTAAAGTGAACCAAACCGAAAAATCTGAAAATATCGAACCAAATTTGAAATTTCGTTTATGAATGGTTTGTGTGCAATGTGTTATTTTGTACTATATAATATGCGTAGTGTGTGTATTTTGTATAAAATTTATGTAGTGTGTGTACTTTGTGTGTAGTGTGTGTATCTTGTAATATAGTGTATGTAGTGTGTTTATTTTGTGTAATAGCGTGTGTAGTGTGTGCAATGTGTAGAGTGTTATTTTAGATATAGCGTGTGCGTTTGTGTATTTAGTGTATAGTGTGTGTATTTTTTGTAGTGTGTATTTTTTCGTAGTGTGTATATAATGTATGTATTTTGTAAAAAGTCTATAGAATATATGTATTTTGTGTATAGTCGTGTAGAGTGTGCAATGTGTGTAATTTGTGTGTAGCTTTGTACAGTGTGTGTGTGTACAAATTCTTTAAGAGCATCGCATCCATGCTCTTGCCAAAGAACATGGATGTGGGCCCGGACCCACATTTGTTAATTTTTTATTCCTTGCTCTTTACGAGCACAACATTCACATCCACTTCTTCGCAGAGCATGCTCAAAGCACCATTCATTATTTAATTTAAATACTTCAACTAAAAAACTTCTACAATATAAAAATACATTAAAAATACTCGAACTACTATTAAAAATTAAAAAATATATAAAATCAAATAATCAAGTCCTAAAAATAAAATTACATACTTAAAAAATAAAAATTACATACTTAAAATTAGGCCTGTCAAAATGGATATCGGTATTGGATACCCGATATCCAAACAAAAGTCGGATAATTGGATACGAAATCCGATTTTTCGGATATCGGATCGGATCGGGTAGTGAGAATTTTGGATTATCGGGTATCGGGTTACCGATATCCGATCAGGTATACCCGAATTACCGATTTATCCGATTTATTTTCTAAAATTAATAAATTATATTTTTATTATAATTAAATATAATTTAATTTCTTAACTATAATTTAATTAATACTTAATAGTTAGCATATAAGATATGTAATTTAATTTTTTTAATTATATTTTAATTTCATTGACTTGTGATATTTTGAATTTTTGATGATATTATTGTTAGATCTTGATTCATGAATTATTGAATTGTGTATTTATAAAGGATGAATGTTTGAACTTATGAATTTTGTGATTTATTGACTTATTGTGGATGGATAAAAGATGTTAATATGGTTATAACTTATGAATTTTGTATTTTGCAATGTTTTTTGTTATTTTCTTTTAAATTGAACTACTACAAAATTTTGTATTTCTAAAAAATTTGTAGTTATTTTCTCTTAAATTCGAGCTACTATAAGAATTTTGTATTTCTAAAAGTTTGTAGTTATTTTTACTTGAATACTAGTACTTCAACTTTGTATTAAATTTGAATTAAAATAATATTAAATAAATTCTAAAAGTTTGTAGTTAATTTTCAAAAATAAAATAAAATAAATTCAAAATCACAATTGGGATGGATACGATTTTGGAATTTGGATACCAGTCGGGTATCGGTCAAATCAAATTTCGAATCGGAGTATCGGGTATTGGATTTTTGAAATTTCGGGATCGGTACCGAAAATTTCGGATCGGGTATCCGGGGTACCCAATTTGAGCCTACTTAAAATACTAAAATATAAAAATTGCATAATTAAATTAGAATTATGTAGTCTAATGGGAATTTTTTTGTGTGGAAATGAGGATATTTATAGATGAAAATGTGAATTATGGGGAAAAAATTGAAAAATAATGGTGAGAAAAAGGATATGATTTATTGGGAAGTGGGAAATTTTTTTTATTTAAAACGATTTTTTATTTTAAAAATGATTTTTTAATTAAATTCAAATTTTAACAAAAAAATGAAAATACCAACGGCATAGCCCGTTAGCCAATATCACCACGCTTGCCTCTCGTGGCATTGACGTGTTCGATGCATAAACATGGTCAACCGTCAAACACCGCAGAATAGCGTTGTGCCACGCCATCGGCACGGACGTCGTCCTTCGGGGCCAGGAGCGATTGGAATGCTCTAATTTCAATTACTTCATTTTACCAAATATAGGATTTGAAATTGAATTAGATATCAATTCCTTCAAATTCAATATCTAATTTGAATGTAATTTCAATTCCGTGTATGAAATATAGCCTTACAGATAAATCTAATAATTGAACATTATCTACATGTGCAATTAACATGAATCACCCCAGGGTACCCAAAAAGATGTGGGTTACAATTTTTATTCAAATATTTTCAAGGCACACAAAATCTGATCTATGGAGGAAAACTAATAGGTGAAGATGGGCTTCTTGCCGAGCCTCTTGATTTCTGCATCCATGTTGCCAGTGAGCATCAATCCAAACATTTTGTAATCACAAAACAGAGACCAAAAAGGGTGCCCAAAAGTTGCAGGCACATTCCCTTCCACGAAGAAATGACTGTACCACGCCAACCCGTACCCAATCAAAGGCACCACTATCAAAAACCACAAATTGAACATCACTGCGTATATCAAACACACCATACTGCAAAGGGCCCCCGCAAAATGCCACCGCCGTGTCGCCGCTTTCGAGTGCTGGCTCACATAAAATGGCCAGAATTCTTCCATGCTCTTGAAATTCTTCTCTTTCATGGCTGATTACTGATCAAAATTGAATCTTTTTAAGGAGGATTTGTGTGGTGGAAAAAGGATTTGTGTGCTGCTCTCTCTCATTTTTTCCTTTTTTTGTAGACAGCTTGTTCTTATATCTGTGAAAGCTTATCCATTTCTTGTAATTGTAGATTTTTCACCAAACAAGTAGGTTTAATTTAATTATTAATCTGGCGTGTGAGAGCGATGTAATGATCTTGCAACCCACGCCGTTAGCAAAGTAGAGGTTTTCGAACTACTCCATTCGTTCACAGTTTAGTGGGCCGGTTTTCAAAGAAAAATTGATCAAATATTTAATACTAATATTAGTCTTATATTTATATATATACTCTTCCTCTATTTTATAAAAATTAAAACTTTAAGAAAGCGACATTTTAATGTGAAATTAGTAAAAATAATAAATAAATAAAAAAGAACAATAATTGAAATGTTGTCGGTAAAAAATAGACTCATATCATAATAGATAAAAACTTGCTAAAAATGAAGGAAGACTAATTTTATGGGATGTATTATCAGAATATAAAACAAATGACTATTTTTATGTGGGATATGACATTTTACAGCTCATTCATCCTATAAAAGATGTGTGACTTATAAAATGGCGTGAGATTTGAGAAAGTTTTGTTTTATGTTTTAAGTGAAGAGAAAAAATATAGTAATTTTTATATTAATATAAGAGTTAATTTTTATATTAATTTTTATGTTATGTTTTATGTTTTATGTAAGACATCGTTATTTATGAGAGGGGGATTTTAGAAATATTTAGTAAATTGTACATCCTATTTATTGATTAAGAAAAAAAGTGAATGACATTTTAAATTGTAGGCGTTACTAACAAAATGAAATATATCGAATAAATTGTACAGTCTACTTATTGAATAAGAAAAAAATTAAATGACATTTTAAATTGTAGGCGTTACTATCAAAATTAAATATTATTTCGACATGGACATAATGAGTATTTCATTAGCTATGAACTATGATCATTGATTTTGACGAGTAAAATAACCACGTTATTGTTGTTTCAAATATATTCGTATTAGTGATCAATTAAAATTAAAGTAACATAAAAATACAGTGTTTGGTAGTGACACCTTTATACAAATTCTTAAATAATCTAGCACCAATAACATACTAGATAGTCGGTAACGATCATTAGATCAGACAACAAAAATCAATAGATAAATATCAAAATTTGTTTGAAATTTTAAAAGGGGGTTACCTATCCATCACCATTACCTACCACATTAATAATTTAAAGGGTTAAAATCAACAAGACGAATATCTCCATCATCAAAGCCTAAAAATGTGGTCTAATCTATCAAAATTGGGCCCAACAAGAGTGAAAATAGTACAACTTGAATATACAATATTTTTATACAAAAATTGAGTCTTTAAACTCTGTAAAACAATCGAATGGAAACAAAATTTGACACAATTCTACATTTGTTTAAGAATATCATATGTATACATCTACTTACCCTGTTATATGTTACTTATATCATAAGTAAAAATTTCAATCGTAACATAGTAGATCTTGTTTTAATCTAAAAGACTCTTTCTCCAGTAGCATGAGATTCCAAAATAAGGCTGTGCAAAATAAAGACAAGCTGTAAAAGTTAAGAATGCCTGGAACCCCGCCCCTACAAAATATCCCGTCCCAATTGTGCGATAATTGCTGCCAGTGTTCCCGCAGAATTGAGATCCCTCATAACAAAGCTGTTTTAAAAGGGTCCATCTAAGTTTTTTTCACATGAGTGAATGATTGTAGTATAGGATTTGTACCGTGGAGAAATCCTGCACATTGTGGGGTGTCCTGATGAAAACGGTAGAACCAAATTTAGTTTTTTTCGAGTAGAGTCTGTGATGCAATGAAGCGAAAAGAACACTTACTTGCATGTTGAGTAGAAAGCCGGTTGACTGAAAGAAACTCAGGCTGAGGGCTATTTAAAATACGGCTGCAATTGTTGGAGTTCGGACGAGTTTAAGCAAAGCAACCCAATCCCAGGGCCAATGAAACCGATTGACTGCATGATTTTCCTTGCTGATGTGGTGGAGTAACCCGATTTGATCAAGTAGTCCCATGCTGCCCCAGCGATGTAGCCTGAGAGCGCCCTCGTTTCCCCCAAGGAAACCGCACTGAACCAAGCTGCTTGCTTCAAGTTCACATCGAACACCTGACATTCCAGCAGAAGATCTTTTAGCAACGTTACGCGTTTGTGAGACTATAAATCGTGTAGAAATAAACTCAGGGTTTTTGAAATAAACAGGCATCCACGATAGAAGAACAAAGTATCCTGCAGTTAACAAGAGCACACTCGCGTTTATTATGTTACTTAAGAGATCATCATAAAAGAAACGGGAACGGGGTGGGAAAAGAAAACGAACGGGCCCCGTTATTTGTGAAATTAGCAAAGATTATAGCCCATGTTGGCAGCTTGGATAGGAGATGCCTTAGTGATGGAGGGCTGCCCTTGATGACAGAGGAATCGGCTTTCCCCGGGTTGGATCAACCACAGTTCAGATTTTTCTGATTGATCCGCACTCTTGGGGTCGTTCGTGACCTTAAAACTCCATGTAACCAACCAAAGAAGCCCGAGGGCAGTAAAGAATACGAAAGGACCAGAAATCCCAATAGATTGCATCAGCACGGAGCCAAGACCAACCCACCACATTCCCGAGCTGGAACCCACCCATGGATAATCCAACAGCAGTAGCTCGTTCGTGGTTTTGGGAAAACCCTCTGTTACGAAATATCAACGGTTAAATATCCAAACCGGATATATGAAATGAACAAGAAATTTAAGTGTGTGCCTATATTGTTACGCGATAGAAGGTGATTCATTGCAGGTAAAGCAACCCCTTCGGCCAGTCCAAAGAAGGCTCGGACAGCTAGGAGGCTATTGGTCGAGTGATTAGCCGCCCATGGAGTGACGAGAGTTGCTAGTGCCACAATGCTGCACCCCATGCGATAACTTTTTTCCCTCCGTATCTGTCGACCAATGCTCCTCCGAGAACAGAAGAAAACATGTATCCCCACAGAAAGGATGACTGTGTGCAACATGTGATCAGAATTTATATGGCAAAAAAGAAGCATTTTTTGAGCATTATGAAAACAAACATCTCATTTCAACATTATTCTTCAAATTTCAGGAACTCAATGTACAAATCAAACAATGGTCTTTAAGCATATTGGTCATGAAAGAAGTTTGAACAAGCCTCCATCAAACAAGTCAAGCTAGAGATCCCAACTACGATATTGACAACTCTTCCTTTTCATCGTTGAAACTATTTATTCGTTAGCATGAAACCGGAAGCGGGCATCGTATGACAAATTTCCAATGACAAGAAATTATTCTGTGTGAACTTTCAAAAATGGCCTCTTGCTTTCTTGACTTGAATTAACAACACACACATTCCATTTTCAGCTACCTCTCTACCTCCATAGCAAACAAAATGGCCTAAACTCAAATCCCATCAAACACCAAATGTTTTGTTTCCTTTGTTAGGTGTATTAGTTTTACTTAATTCCTAACCATATATTCTTACCCAAAAATTGTAGTCTTTCCCCTTTCCCCTTCCCATTCACATTTTATAACTTTGTAATTACATGACTATTATTAAGATGGGCTACATAAAAGATCCGATCTTTCACTTTCGCACGTAAATGGTACAAAGATCTTTATTTTATATCGTTTTTATCCTATAAATCATATTTTTTTTACGATGCAATTTCTTCCCAAAATACCCTTTAAACAAATATATTTTTTCCATTTATATCTAAAGAGTATTTTGGACATACATAAAATTAGTACCAAAAGTGATATTGTAATTTTTCTCTCATTCTTCTCATTCTTTATACTATTATTATTAATCAATATTAATATTATTATTTTAATATTATAAATTAATAATTAATTCATTTTTAATATCATTCAAATATACTTATATATAATTATAATTATAATTATATTTAATTATTATAATAATATTATTGTTATAATACTAAATTAATAAATAATTGTAGTATAATTATATAAATTACAAATCACATAAATTTATGTAATGATAATAATAATAATTATTATTATTATTATTATTATTATTATTATTTTACATTAAATTAGTAACTAATTAATATAACCTTAATTTAACATTGTGAATTGTATTCATAATGATATAAAAAGTTGAATATTTTTAGTTAGGTATTTCAACCTTAAAATGAGTATAAAATAATTTACAAAAAAATATTCAATTGATTTAATGACTTTAAATCATTAATTTAATTAGGTATTTTTTTTTTTATTTATATTATGAATGCAATGAGATGTATGTATAAAACACTAAAAAAAAAGAAGAAAAAGAAGAAAAAAGAAAAAAGAAGGAAGAAGAAGAAACATAAACTAAGGAGAAAAAAAAAAAGAAAGGAAGATAAAATACTAAAAAGAAAGAAGAAAATGAAGAAAAAAGAAGAAAGCAAAATAGATAAAGAGAAATAAGAAAGGGAGAAAAAATAATCACATATTTGGTATACTATTTAATTGAAATTTCAAAAAAAATCCTCTATGAAAAAAAAACACATATTTAGTACGTAGGGTTATTTTTTTCAAATGGTACCAAAAACGATATAAAATAAAGATCGGACCATTTACGTGCGAAAGTGAAAGATCAGTCGTTTATGTAATTCACTCTATTATTAATGAATGATTGGATATAATTTGTTCCCCGCGGTTTTTCCGGTTTCTACATAAAATGGTAACAAAATATAATCTAGGATTAAGTTGTGAGATTATTTAGTAAGAGAAGTTGGTATGACTAATTATCAAAGACTATCCATCTATGAACCAAACATAATACTACCCATTGTCCACATGAGGAGTCCGGTTTACTTTTTTTGAGTGTCCATTTGGATTCCTTGAATATTCATAAATGGTAATAGGTCTCACATTCCATCACTTTTTACCATTTTACTTTATTATAAACTAATATTTAAAGTATATGCTCTAGTATCTTTTTTCATTAACTTTCTTCTAAATGTTTTAAAAACCCAACTCAAATAGAACTATTAAAGTGAGAAGGATAGAAGCATATTTAATCTGTGATATTCTTAAAACAAATACCTCAAATTTCCAAAAAGAGATGTGCGTGATCTAAATTCTTGGCTTTCTTACCTACTTTTGGCATCAAGAATTCAACAGTTTATGATCATCACATCCTACACCTACCACCACTCTCATAGGAATATCCGTCAACTCTAAGCCAAGTAAGCTACGAATTACGAAATCTAACAAAATCATAAGTAAAATCTAATTAAATTATAAGATGCTGACTCAGAATCTATGCGTTTTCTGACATCGTGAGACTTAGTCCTCGTACAAACCAACCCTCGCTTCTCAGCTACCACAAAGAGTCAGAAACAGCCTCCCAGTGAAACACAACAAGCCAACCACCACAAACAATAGTAGTAGTAAATGTTATTATGGTTATGACTTAATTTATGTTATACCTATTTTATTAAAAAAATTAGGAAATAACCAGGTCTTTTCACGCCGACCCCACTTAACCAATCCAAAGTTCACACACTGCTAAACTTAAAAAGCCTATAATAATAAATGTTTCATGCCCACATGAAATAAATTTTCACTAAATTATTTGGTTAGAGGTAAGAAAAACACAAAAAATGTAAATTTTTCAAAATTTCTTTTATCAATAATAAAGTTCATAATAATAGCAGAATTAGGTAAAAGTTTAGACTGAGTCCCCGTTAAATATGTCATTCTTATTTCTTTATTTGTATTAACTTTTTCTCTTAACTTTTATTAATAAAGTCAAATAATTTTTTAAAACAAGCGCTGTCAGTATTAAACATTTAATCTCTTAGTAATTTAAAAATGTAAAATATAGATGAAATAAAATAAAATGAAAGTGTTACCTGAACAATGCCTAAGAAAGCAGTGGACCAACCATATTTGGCGGCGAGAGGAACGATGGCAACAGCCATCACAACTCTATCCGCATTGCACAGACACATCACCGCCGCCACCAACGCCACCACTTTCAATCTCTCCGCCGCCACAAACCCGCCTTCTTCCTTCCTCCCCACAAACAGCCCCCTTTCCATCCCTTCCGCCGTGCACCGCACCCTCCTCCGCTCCTCCAACCGAATCGCCGGCAGCTCTCTCCGTACGTCGTACAAATACTCCCCATTTCTTCACTTGCGAATTCCGGAACGAAAGAGTCGCCGCTAGACCGATCGGGCCCGAATGGGCTGCGGCCCGGAGAGCGGGCCGGCGGAGATAGGACTTTAACGGCGCGACGGCAGCCATTTGCTTTCTACAAAGGCTACGATTTATAATTAAGAATACTCTCCTACTATTGTTGTTTCATTCACAATTTATAGGGAATGTTTAATAGTCTGAAAATGTAGGCAACAACATAGAAGGGAGTTGGTATTTGATGGATAATAGTATACAATTCAATTAATAACGTGTGCAATTAATATTTTTTGCCTTCAACTACAAATGGAAATAAATTAATATTATTAGTATTCGATGCCATTTCTACCTCAAATGACAAACTGGGGAATCAATTACTAAGGCGTGGTATTATATGTCTCCATTAATTATTTATTTGAAGATAATAAGAGAATGTACAACCGTATTATTTTACTTTGAAGATAATTAGAGAATGTATAATCGATTTATTTTGATAATAAGAGAATGTACAATCGTATTATTTTATTTTGAAAATAATAAGAGCATGTTTTTACTATTTATGAGCTCAGTTTCACTTTTATTTATATTTTATTTATAGCTTTTAGCTAAGATACAACACTCATAGTCAAAATATGCTCTTAACTATTCATAGATTTTACTATTTTATTATTCAATTAAAACTATAACTACTAAAAACATTTCATTAATTATAACATTAAAAATTTTAAAATACCATTATAAATTTCTAAAATAACATTTAGTTAAGAATATCATTAAAAAAATTGAAATACCATTACAGATTCCTAAAATATTAAAAATTACATATGTAAAATTCTAAAAATTAAAGAATACACAATTTAAATCCTAATTTTTAAACTAACATTAAAAATTAGAGTATGCATTTTAAAATTATAGTTAAAATATAAAAAATTATTTTTCCAACAACAACGACTTATTCAAGCGAGACATGGGGTGTGCAATTATTTGTTGATGTGCGCTCGTTCTAATAGTGACATACGGAAAGTGTCCGTCACTATAGCTCTGAACAACAATCTCATTAAAAGAGTTGTGGAAGTTTGGGGGGCTGCTTGATTTGGTCCATCTCGTCCACTTTCTATTGTTTGGTTTGGTACGTCTCGTCTTCTTCCTCTAGACATATTTGAATTGAGAAAATTGAGCGAGAGATAGTTTCATTTGATAAAAAAATTGGGTAATAAATGAGGATATTTATAGATGACTTGGATGAATTGAATATAAAAAATAATGAAAAAAAAGATAAAAAGAATATGAAAAAATGGTCATAATACGGCTATATTTTTGGAAGTAGAACTTTTTATTATTTTTTTAATTTTATAAATTTTTAAAAATAAATAATTTGAAGATAAAACGATGCCTAGTCGTGGGGCGAGTGGGTGTCACGCTCAGCCCACGGCGCGCCACGTGGGTTGGGCATGTGTCCTTTAGCTAAGACACTGTTGTGCATGCTCTAATTAATAATCCCTCCATCCCAAAAGATAGGTGAATTTCTTTTTTTCAGTCATTCATAAAAATAAGTCTACGTTCACTTATGGAAACCTTTTCTCTTTCTCTTTTACTTTATCGAAAGCATCTACATCCATGTCTTTGGCAAAGCAAACATCTCACATTATTCTCTTCCCAAGAGCTTGCTCAATGGTCCCACCATTTATTATTCAATTTAAATAATTCAATTACTAAAAACATTTTCACAATATTAAAATGCATTAACAATACCCAAAATACTATTACAAATTACTAAAAAATTACATAATTAAAATCCTAAAATTAAAAATTACATAATTAAAATCCTAAAAATTAAAACTTACATAATTAAAATCCTAAAAATTGAAGTTGAGAGAGTTGTTTGGTGTAGTGTGTTTTTTTGTGTTGAAATAAAGGTATTATAGATGAAAGTGTGAATTTTGGGATAAAAATAATGAAAAAATAAATTAAAAGTGTGGAAAAAATGGATATATTTTATTGGGAAGTGGGATTTTTTTTATTAAATCTGAATTTTTCATATTTTTCGAATAAAAAAGAATTTAAATCAACGGTCAATCGAGCATGCCACGTCGGTGCTCTGCTCTTGCGATTGGCCCGGTGCTCTATCATCGAAGGGCCATGCCGCTGGCAAGAAAGCACGGCTAGCAGAACTCAGCCAGCGGTACAACACCTGCTCGATGCTAAGAACACGATGCAGTGCTCTCATGTATGAGTCTCACCATCCATTATATTACTTCAATGAATTTTTATCTTTCTGTTTTACTTTGTTATGTATGGATCCCACCATACACTACATTATTTCAGTTATGTTTTCTTTCTCTTTCTTATTTTTTCAATTATGCATTAAAATTCGCATTATTCCTAATTAGCTTATTTCTATAGAACAAATAGAATATAAGGATAGTACTTCGTCCGTGGTAAATAGGAGTAGTTGTTTATATTTTTTCGTTCACTAAAACTAGCCTATCTAGTTTTAATAAAAAAAAATCTAATGTGATAATTCTTATTTTTACTATCAATATTTAAATTTTTTTCCTAGCTTTTGGACTATAATTTGTAAAATCAACCATCAATATTATTTTCAATGAACTAGGGTATACTCCAAAGAAAGATGATCCATTTCTTGGCTGAAGATTTTATGCGACTTTATTTTATGTGTTAAGTGGAAAGAGTAAAGTAAGAGAGGAATAAAGTATAAATAAAAGGTATTTTCAATTTTTGTACCAAATACTCATGGGACGACAACAGATCCCATCATTTATTTGTACGATTTATTTCATCTAAGATTTTAAGTTCATCCACAAAGCTAACTCTTATTCATCCTTTAATCATCGATTCCATCATTTATTTGTACATATTTATTACATCTAAGATTTTAAGTTCATGCACAAAGCTAGCTGTTATTCATCATTTAATCATCATATCCATTAACTTTCTGGATCTTATAACACTTTTACTCTATCTCTTAATTAAGAGACAACATCAACAATCCTTCATTCCTTATCCATCTCATTCATTTACTATTTATGGATCTCGCTATTTCATTTTAATTTTAATTTTTTTTAACTAATTTAATTTAATTTAGATGAAACATTATTTAAATACAAAAATTCATAATTTTATTGAAAAACACAATTGAAAATTTTGATTTAATTATATACTCCATTAATTTAGTTACTATAAAACTTAATTAAATAAATTTCGATTCATTAAAAATAAAATATTCACGTTTAAATTAAGTAAGAACAAAGTCGAATTATTTTATTTGTATTTGTTTTCAACTTTAGTTTATTATTATGAACATAATTAAATAAAATTTAATATAATTAAATTCACATTAAATCATAAACACGACATTATACAAATTAATTAATTCATACCTTTATAAAAACATAAACATGTTATTAGAAAAAAATGCATAAACAAAAAAGAATTCAATAAAATGAGAAAAGTATTATAAAAGTCAAAATTTTGAAACCTAAATGTTAATTTTGGAATTTGAATCACACCCTCTATAATTTTTCAAAATACATTTATATCGGCTAAGCCAATTTGTACATAAAGCAATATAAACTGTCTTTTAAGCGTGAAACTAATTGCCCACATCGAGATCACAAAGAAACTTGGAGTTGAAAACCTATCTACAAAATAAACATTTATCCCACAACGAAGTCACGATGAAAATTTAAATTAAAAACCTATCTATAAAAGATTTTACTTAAGCAATGCAAAACTTGCTCATCTAATATGAATGATGATGATTATATATTCTACTCCTATAAAATATAATCATTGCTAATTCCCCGTGGCGCGTTATCTCGCCAAATGCCCCTCCCCACGAGTTGCCCCGCAAGATAGGATGCTTGTAACACTGGCTCGCTCCAGCAGGACGAGTTCGAGCCAACAAGGAGTTGCGTTGTGGGTATGCTCTAATAACGATATCATGGTTTACTAAATTCATTTTTGAAAATTTGTTGTGATTTATCATAGTTTTAATCACACTTAAAAATTGATGTTTTAATTCAAAGGCACTCACATGATTCGAAATTTATCGGTATATTATAACCCCGAAATTGAACTAAAGCATATAGAACGAATCTATATAGAACAATATTATTTTTTTTAAAGCCCACTACAACATATTTACCCAAAAATTCCAATAAAAACAATATGTGTCGAAGCTGTGATGCGAAGTGGCAATGAAGAGTCAGAAATGGTGAAGGAAGCCACGTGTATCAACTATCAAGGGCTCTGCCATTTGGAATTAGGGTCTATACGGTAAACCTCTAATTTATCTCTCAAAATAAATAAATCGAAACTTTAATTTAAATTCGACATTAAGCATTGAATTGAAGAGCATGACAGGGGAAATTGTGTGACATATTTCTTCGTCAGTGTATGTATGATGTAAGTAGTAGTACTACAATTTAAACCTTAACTTTAGGGGAATAGGTTGCCATTAATTAAAAAATGTTAGTCAAAAGTATCGCACTGAGTAAGCCTCGTGGGTGATTAATTTATGCGAGAATAAAGAGAAATATAATTTAAAATGTAGTTAATTTCAGTAAGAATAAAAATATACTCCATAATTTAAAATGTACATTTACATAATGCAAGCCACGTGATGGTTAATAACTCATGTGAGAATAAAGAGACATAGTAGTAGTATAATTTGAAATGTACATGTACATAGTGCAAGCCTCGTGGGTGGTTAAAATATAAAAGAGCCGCGTCGTGGGTGGTTAATTTCTGTGAGAATAAAGAGAAATCTATATCTATATCTATAAAATGTACAATTAATATAAAATTAAAAATTAATTCTAATAAATATATAATATAATCCTAATATACGGGTTTCCCACGTTCTTTTTTTATTGTGGAGATTAGTTTCTCATGTTTCATAAAACCGAGTTTCATATATACGTGAGTGCGGGGGAGGTTAGCAAAGATAATTTGATCTTTTCTCCCTCTTGTAGATTCATGGAGAAAACCTACCAGCAATCAATCGTACACACACACATTAAAAAAACACAGAAAAATTCAACAAAATTAGGACTTGAAGGTGCCCAAATCAGTAGCTACCTTGGCAGCGGGTCCGTGCAGTTTGCGGCCGGAGAATCTTCCCGTGCATAATCCCATTTTAAGCACTCTTCCAAAAAAACAAGGTGTCAACTTATCAAAATTGTTACTATTACTATTTTTTGCCATTCAATATCACAGTTTTTCCTATGTTATCAATATAATAATGATAATATTATTTATGTTGTTTACTCTTATGAATGTTGTTTGGTTTTGATGTTTTCTACTTGCAAAAAATCAGATTTTTGATGAAGCGGGTGATGGGGAAACTGCTGAGATTATTGTTTGTGGAGAGCAGTATGATAATTGTGGTTGAAAAAGTAATGTGAAATTGTGAATAATTTTAAAATACTTTTTGGTATCCTTGTCTTTATGGATTGATGGATTATTGCAGATTGAGGCTCAGATGAAGGAGAGCTCTCGAAACTGGAGACAATGTTGGCTGAGAGAGAGCTGCTCGAGCGGGGGCAAATCTGAAGTCACCGGAACTTCGGGCGAGGGGGAACATGAGTTGCACGAGGCGAGAGAGCCAGAGGGCTGATCATCGAAGCGAGAGCTTCTGGAGGAGCTTAATCGTAAGCCTAATTGTATCGTCATGTGATCTAATTGTGTGATTGAAGAGGAACTTGCAAAACAATATTTTTGTCGTCTCATCGAATGCATGTGGGGTGAATTGTTCGATTGTGTACTTTCATGGTGTCATCTTATGTTTTGCTCTACGGGTAATCATTTTAATACATATTGATTATTGATTTTGTTCCTATTTTATTGTAGTTTTAGGGGAGGGGCGGCTTTGAAACAAACGTGTCATTTTACCATGAGTTCGTTGAAGAGTGACGAATGATGAAAATTCAAGGTTTAGTTTATAATGATAGATTTTTATCCTCCTACTCCATGAATTAATGTTTAAATATTATGTTATGTGATTTGTTTCAAATTTATTATGCTTTAATGTTGATTTGTATAGATTTTTTTATCCATTATGTGATTTGTTTCAAATTTATTTTGCTTTAATGTTGATTTGTATAGATTTTTTATTCTCTTTTTTAAATAAAATTGTTATTCATATTGTTCATTGTTAATATTGATTCTAATTTTATTTAATTAATTGAAAATTAAAAATTAATATGTTAAAAGTATATCAATCTGTGCATAGCACATTTTGATCTAGTCTATACATATATAAAATGAGAGTTTTGGGGATATTTATGGAATTATCGTGGGAGTTTTGGGGGTATTTAGGAATTAAAAATGTTGAGGCTAGAATGATTAGAATAAATTAAATTTTGATAATTAATTTGTATATATCTCAACCGGGGCTAGGATATTCAAGTTTGTAGATTATTATCATCAAATAGGGGTAGATAAGGTGTACCATTTTGTTTCTCAAATATATTTCATGCATGATTATATATTTATTATAAAAAATAATAACTCCCATGTAAAGTGTTAAATTCACACATCTTATCTAAATAAAATTAGAAAAATGAAAATATTTTATTTATTTATGTGATAATTAGAGAAATGAAAAGATTTAATTTATATAACTATCGCATATGACGTCTAATAGTATGCTAAGAAAAAATTGAATGGGATTTTTTATTGGAGTAATGACATGTGTAGTGGAGAATTTGTAACCTTTTTTGTCATCACTTCATGATTTATGGTACCTTAATTTCAAGACATCTTATGTTGTCTATTTTTTCTATAAAAGGCATAGAATTGTAGATGAATTATATATCAACAAAGACATTCTTCATTCTATCTCAATCTCTCAACATTTTATTTTCCATTTCAGAGCATTGTATTGCTAGATTCTCATAGCTCCATCAAGTACGTCAATGACTAGCTAGTTTAAGATGCTTCTACACGTTAGGAGAATGTCGTTTTATCCTTAGGATAATATATCAACTGAGAGCACTAGTTGTGCCGTAATTTGTCTTGCTTTAAGAGGGATTTCCTCACTTGACTTATAATTCGATTTATGTTATAATTTTCATCGTAATTTTCATTCCATTTATTATTATTATTCTTTTTCTTAGATTGTAAAGAGTTAAAAGTAGGGAAAAATTGTAACACTTTATTTTTCTCCATCGTTACACAATTTATTATTTGTGTATCTATACTATCACACATTATAATTATATTATGTGGTAAATGATGATCACTTGTGATGAATTAATACGCTCAAGTATAGATAATATTTGTATGTATATTTGGTGTACTAATAATGTCAAATGTAGTCTTTGGCATTTAAGACTTATCCAAGTATAATGATAAAATGTATGGGAGTTTTGGGAATATTTACAAAACTGCCATTTAAATTTAAAAATTATAAAGTATAATTAAAACTATTTTTTAATTACATTTGTCTTACATTGCTTCAAATGTGAGGTTATGAATATTTATTTTTCTTTTATATCATTAGAATCTTTATTTCCTTTTTTATATCATTAGAATAATAAAATAAAATAAACTAGACAACAATAATAGAAAAAGTATTATTTGATCGATCTACCGCATTCTCGTGCTTAATTTTATCTTTATTCTACAATCAATACTCATAACATATAAAGAGTCATTGAATCAAAAAGACTTTTGGTATAAAACAAAATGTTTATAAATACTCTTTAGAAGACAATTTTTTCAATCAAAATGCAAGCAAGATTTTTTTATCGTTCACATAGTCCTATTGTAAAGCATTTTCTTGATATGAGCATAGAAACAGATTTACAATCAAGATTCGGTAAAAAGAACATCTACTATCAAGTAGGATTATCAAGTAGGCGATCCAGATTAAGATATCAAATACAGATCCAAAACCCCCAAATAGAATAAGTGATCAACAAAGTAAAATTGAATCGAGCGAGGGAGAATTTTGTTGATATTTACCATTTTGTTGGCTCATGATAGTATATTTTAAAGAGGTTATTAGCTTAGAATACACGTAACTTTCAATATTTTCTCATTTTTCCCCAAACTTTATTTTTTGAATATAAATGCATGAATTTTGGATTATTTTGATTTTTCCCCGACACAAAAAATTAAAACCAATGTGGCAAATTATAATCTAGGTGGCAATCAGTAACATTTTAATTTTATTAATTAAAATACCACATCATTGCAATACCCTTGTCTCTCCGCCTAATCCCTTCCCCTTTCTTTCTGTAAAATTATGTATCATACGTTTATTTCATATTCACAAACAACTCACATATACTAATATAACTTGATATTAGAACGCGTGTTATTGGAACTTGGTAATCAACATTGCAATTCATCTGTTAAAAGCCATGAATTATAGCTAGGAAGTTGCAGCTCCTGCAATTCAGCAACAACCACGTGTCAAGCTTCAACCCTATCAAAATGACGACTTCAGCGTCGAAGCAACAGATCGCCGACCAAGAAATGACGAGGTCAACTCATCAACACATACATGAAAAGGAATACGTCGAGACCACCTGTTGGAGAGGCGTTTTCGCCGCCGACGAGATCGAAGAAGAAATCAATCACAAACACGCACAGAAGTCCCCTCACCGAATTCAATCTTGATATGACGTTCTTGTTTGACGTAGATTTGTTAACGGGGAAAATGGTGCTGAGGAAGAAGACTTGAATGGATTACTAAGACAGAGAAATAGAAAGAGAAAGGGGGATATACATGAGCTGGAAAGAAACAGCAACGAGAAAGATGTGGGTGTGTTGGGAAGTTGATGATGTGGATTTTTTTAATTGCCACCTAGATTATAATTTGCCACATGGGTTTTGATTTTTTGTTTTGGGGAAAATGAAAATAACCCAAAGTTCATGCATTTATATTCAAAAAGTAAAGTTTGGGGGAAAAATGATAAAATATTGAAAGTTCGTATATTTATGTGCTAATAACCCTTTTAAAGATAAGGTTTAGATTAGGTTTCAAGTTTGAGTTTTTAGTGTATAGAGTCACTATATAGTAATCAAATGAGTTGACTGAAGTGTCTCACCAATGCAATCTTAAATTATAGCTTTTGATAAACAATATCTAAAATCTCATTAGGAGAAGTGGTAATTATACATTCTTTAGGTTTTTTTGTTTTGTATGATGTAAATTTACTTTATTTTTTAGTCTCATGATATACAACATTTAATTTTTATCATGAGTTTTTAGTTGTATTTTTTATTTATTGATGATAGTGTTAAATTATTGAATTATATATATTTTTTTAATTATATGTTGTTGATGTGTGTTTGCAATTTTTATATTAGATATGTAAATATTTTCATTAATATTTATGGATTAATTATGAAAAATTATTTTCCATTTAATATTCATACTACATAATTATTTGGTATTATATAGATTATGGAAAAAAATATAATGTGCCGTGCATAGCACGGGAGAGATACTAGGTAAAGAGAGTAAAGAGAGTAAAATAGTTTTTGATAGAGAATTAAACACAATAGATAATTACGCATCATTTTTGAAACTTCTTTATACACTACATTAATCATAAAATTAAAATCAATCTCATCGTTATAAACTAAAACCTTCAATAATCGTCACTCTTCAACAAAACTTATAGGTAAAATAACTCATTGTTCATTTTTAAAGCCGCCCGTCTCACCTAAAACTACAATAAAATAAGGAACAAAATCAATTTGCAATGCACAAAATCAATAATCAATATGTATTAAAACGATCATCCGTAGAACAAAACATAAGATGAGACACATGAAAATACACAATCGAAACACCACATGCATTCGATGAAAGGACAAAAAATACCTAACACTATCACAAATTATTTATGAAACAAAAAACTAAACTTTAAAACAAAAATTATAATTAAAAAAAAAAAAAAAAAAAAAAAAAAAAAAAACTAAACTTATACACATGATGTTTAACATATTATTATGAAAAAAAACTGAACATAAACATAATCATAAATATAAATTTATAATGACAAAAATACTAGAGATACAACAAATTTCATCAAAAATTTAATTGCATGTATCAAATTCAAAGTGTAAAAAGTTTAATTCACTAATTTTAAAATTTATAAAATGCATCATAAATCAATCTAATTGTAACGATCCGGCTTTTAGACGACTAGCTGTCCTGACGACCAACACAAGTCTTTTCAATATGCTTCGTCCTCACTCACACGCTTCCAAGGAGCAGCTTTCCAGAGTCACCCATCTTAGAATTATTTCAATCCAAGCACGCTTAACTTCGAGTTCTTATAAGATGAATATCGAAAAGAAGATGCATCTATTGGTATGAGTAACACCTATCAAATCTTTTAAACTCTCCTCGGATATGCAGTCCGCATATCCTCGAATCCCTCTCATTCGGTGTGTTTTGGTTCATTCATGTCCCCCTCCGCTTCAAATGTAGGAGCCGCTCCTTGTCCATGCCTCTGCACCCGCATCACTCCATACTCTTTCCCTGGGTGTTACACTAATATTATAATTTAAATTTAAATTATTTTTCCTTTTAACAATAAACACGTAATTGTCCTCTGGTTAGTGCTTACGTTTGAGCCACGAAATGCATGCCCCTTCCATCAACAAAATTCAACCAACAAGGAATGTAATATGTGTCACCAAAAATATTTAAAAATGACGGCCAAACAACTGGATATACTTCTATGATTATTATTGCCCTTTATTTATAAGAGAACTAGCTGACTTAATTTTATAGGATGCAGGACAACTACTCCTATACATAGATATTTGTTGTCACAATGCCTTCAAATTTATAGTACCTTCTTAATTAATTTAGTCCATATGATGTTTTCAGTACTCCGAATTGATTCAAAATAAAGTAAAAATGGATTCGTTATCTGTTACTCTTTGGCATAGAGAAATAAAAATTGGTAATCGGGTCCAAATATTTACAAATTCAAGCTTAAATGTCTGATCAAATATTTACAAATTTTACTATAAGGTAAAGAGAGTAAAACAGTTTTTGATAGTTTAGATACACAATTTGTTACTCACCGTATTAATTTAAACTAATTAATGTTTTAAATAAGCATGTGTTTTTTGAAAATTTATCAATTTAAATAAATAAATTTTGATGTATAATAGTATAAACAAATCAAATGACAAATGAAGAAGAAACAATTTAAATAAATAAATTTTGATGTATAATAGTATAAACAAATCAAATGAGAAATGAAGAAGAAAGAAATTTGATATTCTTTTAAATAAACAATAAAGTTACATAATTAGAGAATTAATTTGAATATTTATTAGTTTTGGGCATAAAGTTAAATATTTTAAAACTTTTGGACAAATCTAGATATTTATAGTAACTGTTTTGTACACAATTATAAAATCTCCCAACGCTTCATATACAGATATAAATGAATTTGAAATATTTATTAGTTATGAAATAAGAATATTGCATAAGGTTTACCCTAACTTTATACCCAAAACTAGTATCACACATGCGTTATGCACATATTAATATATTTTTAATTTTGAGCTAATCTAGATTTTGAGCTATGCACATATTAATATATTTTGAGAGTAAAAAATAAATATCCATCATGATTACACGTAAGCATGACTCATATATTTGTATTGTCTAAATTAATTTGAAAACGGTTGACATGCCTTCTCATAATAATACAAAATGGTGACCAATCATTTTGATCATTTTTTTGAGAGCCTCAACACACAAATAATATGATTGAGTAGAAGCAGAAAACAAAGCGATTGATTTGTGATCATTTTTTTCGCATAACGCTATGGTAAGTAATTTGTTGTGAAACGTGGAGACTGTTCAAGCTTATTTGTATTGTCCTGATTCTTGCTTCTGTTGTGCAGTGGCTCGGTTAAACCCCGACCGACAACAACCTGTTTGGCTCTTCCTCTATTGCATACGTAAGGGACTGTTGTTTGGCTTCTGGACATGGAGTAGTCTTGCTTTTATTTATTTTCATATGTTTAATAATTTCTCCTATTCTTATGTTTCTTTGTTTGGTTTATTGGATTCCACAGGGTCAAATTGAGCAATGGATTGATTTTTCTTCTAATGAGATTGATGCTCATATAGCAGCCTGGTAATTAGCACGGCAATCCAACCAATTACATTAGCTAAATATCAAGCCCAATTTATTGGGTTCATGCCCTTGAATTACAGCCACCTTTAACTCATGGAACGAATAATAAGTTCATAACCTAAAATATAAGCACTTTGAGTCTCTTCTTCCTCCACACCTCTGGAGTCTCTTTATCTTCTTGGACTTATTTTAAGTTTCGAGATTTTAATGGAGTAGTTTCTTTCAAAGTTTTGGGAGATTTTGAATAATCCTTTTATGAGGATGTAAATGCAATTAATATAAAATTCAGAAATTAATTCTAATAAGTATATAATCCTATTTAGTTGGTTTCCCACGTTTCTTCTTAATAGTAGAGATTAGTTTCTCATGTTTCATAGTGGAGGTTACCAAAGATAATTTGATTAAACCCCCTAAGCTCAAATGGCTTTGGACGAAAAACGCAGATAAATCACACCAAATTCTCCGTTATCTTCTTCCTAGAATTTGTCTTCATCGAATGACCACGGGAAGCACCCATTCGATCCCCATTGTGTTTCGCAGGTTTGTCTTTTCTCTCTCTCTTGCATTCCGAATTCTTTCGGATAATCGTCGCGATTTAGAGAATTGTTTTTGTCCAAAAACTAGGGATTGCGGGGGATCTGTAGGATACGAAATAATCCCGGCCTTTCAACGATTTCAGCTATATATGCTTCGAATTTCGCTATCGTCACCGTTATCGCGTAAAGTTACTCTTTGATATTGATAGCTTTTAATGATCGAATTTGATATTCATAGTTTCATCACAACACATTTGATTATGATACGGTATGATCCCTCGTCCAACGGGGGAGACACCGGTCGCGGAGACCCCGCGAGAATAGTCCACTGATGTACCTAAGCCGGGAGATAGAGCAGAGCAAGTGAGGACGAGTTGGAAGAGTCAGGCCGGCCGTTGAGACTACGAAAGGGCACCGGCATGGTTGGAGATTATGTTTCACGCTAGTTTTATTATTATTAGACTTAATTGCTTTAGTTATTGTTTTTACTTTATTTTGACATTATTTATTTTGGAACTTTGAGTCGAGCAATTATAAGCTCCGTCTGGTTTTCTTGTTGGTTCTTTCCCGAAATGATCGAGTCGAACCAAACCTAGGGTCCTTAGTATAAATAGGAATCTCGGACATTGAAATTGGCAAGAAATCAATACACAGAATTTTCCTAACTTTATTTCCTTTACTTTCATCGCAAGTTTTGTTCTCGCCGCCAAACCGCGCTCCTTTCCTAGCAATCCGACGAATCAACGTCATTCCGATCAGATACGAGACCCCCCTCGTATTAACCGGTGCTTTCACCTCGATCTCTCCCCTTTCGTGCTCCATGACGAACCACAATTCGGGTGTTGGACGCACGAACCGCTCGGTGTGACCGTATCGCTGCCACCACCACCACGACCGTCTCTTCGGATCAGCGTGTGTCCCGCCCTTTCGTCGCAAGTGGTGCAACTCACCGCGATGGTGAGCGAGATGAGATCGCGGATGGAGAGTCCGGCGATTCTCCGATGTTTGGCCGACCGCCACTGCGCCCGCCCTTTTCCATACCCTATTCACCACTCTCGACGGGCTCCCCTACGGTATTCTCCTTTACACCGTCGTCCGGTGGGCACTCGGACCATGCCCACTTCTGCCGTTCCTTCCCCCTGGTTCTCGCAAACCCTAGGCCCTTCACACTATGTCGTCACCACGATTCGGTTTCGTGATACCGGAGGATCGATCCCGATCACGACCAGGTTTTCACAGCTCGGTCTCACGGCCATGGCGTCACGCACATCGATCCACGGAATCCCCTATTTCGCGCCCTCAAATGGTGAGCGCATCGTCGGGTTGGGCCCGCGGACCGATGGACGACGTTTGGGTCGTTCCACGAACAAGAACGACCCAAAGTTAAGATGGAACCCCGAGGTTTGACGGGGACGGAGGTGAATAACGGATTCGGGGCATCCATTTATTTCTATCACGTGGGTACACCCGAGGCACAACGGCTGCATTACGTCATTATGCTCTTGGCCGCCGTCGCCTGATTGGATCCGGAACTATTGCTCTAGCCATGAATTCGTCACCTGGCCGGAATTCTTGGATGACGTTCGACGGAGGTTCGACCCTCAATGCTACGTTAGTCACGTGGGACTTCTCAAAAACTACAACGATAGGATCGGTCATGACTATCGTTAGCTTTGAAAAATTACAGACCAAAGTGGTCGGGTGTTCGACCATGTGCTTCTTGATTTGTATGTGGCCATCCGAGGCAACCGATACAGGACGAGGTGTTACTTCATCGCCCAACATCCTTGTCGGCCGGCTTTCGCCCTGCCACGCCCGCATCATGCAGACGGGAGACCCCACAACCGCAACATTCCTCGGGCCGCCGTCGCTGGCGCCCCGCGACACCGAGGACAGGCCAGCCTACACCGCAGTCACGCCACCAGGCATCGCCGGCAGCGGCTAACCGTGCGACCTTCGCGCCACGCTCCCGGATTCTCCGCGACACCAATCGTTCGCCTTTGCAGCGAGTGCGAACGTCGGTGCCTCAACCTTTGTTCTATGCCCGGAGAAATGGGTGACGGGCCACGCTCGTGGCACTCGAATTTTGGCATATATGGGGGTGTGTGAAGATGAGGATGACCCTACTCGAGTACACGAGGAGGCTGTCCCAGATGAGGTTATTCAGCGTAACTTGTCTCATTTGTTGGCAATTGAGGAGGAGGATCGAAATCCCTTACTCCGCGGCAAGATTGACTCGGCGACCGTGGAAGTTTTGATCGATACGGGAGCTCACACGACTTCCCCGCATCCAAAAATCGCAGAAAAGTTGCACCTACCGCCGACGGAGATTCGGCCCTTCGAGTATATGTAGGAATGGTGCCTCCTACTATGCTCTCACTTGTGCAAGGCAACACGGCTATCATTGCAGGGGATTCCGTTCTCTATAGACTTGCATATTCTTCCAATTCATGGCCCGGACGTCTTTTTAGGCATGGAATGGTTGGAATCCTTGGGAAGAGTTACCACGGACTTTAGTACTAAGTCGATCGAATTCGTCGAGCAAAAGAATTGATTGTGCTTTCGGGGCGTGTTGCGAGCACCTTACCATCTTTGAACTCTTTTGCCTTAGTCGCATTGGCGGCGTTTGATCTATACGAGTTAATCTCGGTCCCTCCATCGGCGGGAACCAGGGGCCAAATTCAAAAGGACGAATTCCGCACCCTGCCACCGTGTCGTTTTTGGCCAGCCATGGGGTCTTCCACCCCCCGGCCCCTTCCACATGCCGGAAGTTCGATCACCGCATCCACCTATTGCCCAACGCAAACCGATTAATGTGGCCCTATCGGTACCCACCGGAAGAACGAAATTGAACGTCGGGTTCGGGGTATGTTGGACCAAGGGGTGATCCGAGGAGCCTAGCCCTTTTCGTCACCGGTTCTATTAGTTGGGAAGAAAGATGGCACGTTTCGGTTCTGCATCGACTACGGGGCTTTGAATAAGGCTACGGTTCCGACCATTTTCCTATTCGACGGCGGCGAGCTCTTTGATGAATTGGGGGCGGCTGGTTCTTACAAATGGACCTTCGCTCGAGATACCACGATTCGGATGCATGAGGAGGATACGTATAAAGCATTTCGTACACACGATGGCCATTTCGAGTTCTTGGTGATGCCATTCGGTCGACAACGCCCGTCTACATTTCGTCTGCTATGACTGCATCTTCCGGCCACTTCTACGTAAATCGGTGATTGTATTTTTTGATGATATCCTTGTTTACCCGACCACTGGAGGCACACGCATCCATTTGGATCGGTTTTATCTACTTTAGAGGTCCACCAATTTTTGTGAAACTATCTAAGTGCGTGTTTTGCGAGTCTACGAGTTGACTATTTAGGACATTTGATTGTGGAAGGCCAACTCAGGTGACCCCGCCAAGATAGAGCAATGGTCGCGGCCTACGCCGTATCAGTCCGGCAGCTTCGTGGTTTTTGGGTCTCACGGCTATTACCGTCGTTTTATTGCACATTATGCCGTCATCGCAGCGCTTCGCTGATCTCCTTAAAAAGAGGCGTTTTCTTGGTCTCGGGCGGCTGCCGGCTTCGAGCGTGAAACGAGCAATGACCGCCCGGTTCTTCATCTTCCAGATTTTTCTCAAACCTTTTACTTGGAGACAGATGCCTCGATTTTGGCATAGGCGCGATCTCATGCAGAATGGACATCCTCTTGCCTTCTTTAGCAAGAAATTGGGCCCCGTCGCGGAGGCCTCCACGTATCATAAAGAACTGTACGCGATAGTGGAGTCGGTTCGAAGTGGCGCCAATATCTGCTGGCTGGGAATTTGTTATAAGGAGCGATCAAAAAAGCTGTGAGCTGTACGACAAGTTATTCGGACTCCGGAGCAACACCTTTATGTTCGTAAGGCGATGGGCTATATATTCACGATTGAATACAAGGCCGGGGCAGCCAATAAGGTGGCCGACCGCTGTCCCGCCGCGATGAGGAGATGGAGGGCGGAGCAGCCCTCTCGGCTTTAGCCCCCCATACCGGATCTTTTGGGGCTGTGCGCGAGGAGACGGTTTCACCGAACGGGGCCCAGCGATCAGATTGAGATGGGGAAAGCGGATTCTAGGTCTCCGTGTCAGATGGGTTGATTTATTGGGGGCGTCGTATTGTGGTGGGCGGAGATTCGCCTGCGCGAAAGCGATCTTGCCGAACATCATAGCACACCTTTAGCGGTCATCCGGGCTTTGATCGGACATTGCGTCGTTTGATTATGTCATTCTATGGCCCAATATGCGTCGGGACGTCAAGTCTTTGTCGCCTCTTGCGTTACTTGCCGGTACGAAGTTTTCCCACGCGAAAGCCCGCCGGTTGTTGCAACCATTGCCGATCCCGACTCGGGTTTGGGAGGATGTTACGATGGACTTTATAGTGGGGTTGCCACCATCCAGAGGTTATACTACGATTATGGTAGCGGTGATCGCTTGTCTAAATACGCCCATTTTGCAACCCTACGCCGCGATTTGATGCCTTGAGAGTGGCGCGGCTGTTCATTGACACTGTGTGAAACACCATGGATTTCCGAGGACTATGGTTTCGATCGCGACCCGATCTTTTTGAGTGATGTATGGAAGGATATGCTTCGTCTCGGTGGGACCACACTACACTTCTCTACCGCGTATCACCCATGTCAGCGTCGGACGGAGGTCCGTACGCGGTTTGGAACAAAATTCGAGGGCGTTTGCTTGCGTCGCCCTTCGAAGTGGACTCCCTTTTTACCATGGGTGGAGCTTGCCTTGAATTGTTTCCACAATGAGAGCACGAGCGTCACCCTTACCGGGCGCTCATGGTCGGGACCCACCACCCTTTGTCGCTCGCAGCCTTGCTGGGCGGATCGAGACGAACCGACGGTGCGTTGATTCAGGCGCGCGACGCTTTGGTTGAGCTGCGGCATAATCTGGAACGCAGCGCAGCGGCGATGCCACGTCGCAAATCATCACCGGCGGAACGTGCGGTTTGAGGTAGGGATAAAGTTCTCCTTAAGCTACAAAATTATAGGCAACATTGCGTGAAGCCTTTATGCCGAAGCTTGCGCGGAGGTTTTATGGGCCTTTCACTGTCATTGAGAAAATCGGGCCGGTTGCTTATCGCTGGAACTTCACGGGGCCCGCATACATGATGTGTTCCATGTGAGTCTACTTGACCATTTGTGGAGGGGATCCTCGGCTATTCCGTTGTTTTACCAAAGGAGTTTGTGGGGGCTCGTTCGTGGTTGGCTTGACCAATTCTTGATCGCCGTGTTGCTTGCTTGAAGGCCGACTGTGGAGGAGGTTTTGGTCCGGTGGTCGGGGAAGATGCCAACCGGCTTCGTGGGAGCCGCTGGAGGTGATCGCAGCTCGTTTTCCTTCACTCCTGAGGACAAGGAGCCCGTTATCGAGAGGGGTTGATACGGGTATGATCCCTCGTCCAGCGGGGGACAGCCGGTCGCGGAGACCCTTGGGGGAATAGTCCAGTGATGTACGAGCCGCGGAGATAGAGCGAGCGATGAGGACGAGTTGGAAGAGTCGGCCGGCCGTTGAGACTACGAAGGACACCGACATGAATTGGAGATTATGTTTCACGCTAGTTTTATTATTATTAGACTTAATTGCTTTAGTTATTGTTTTTACTTTATTTTTGACATTATTTATTTTGGAACTTTTGAGTCGAGCAATTATAAGCTCTAGTTTAGTTTTCTTGTTGGTTCTTTTCCGAAATGATCGAGTCGAACCAAACCTAGGGTCCTTAGTATAATAGGAATTGGACATTGAAATTGGCAAAAAATCAATACACGAATTTTCCTAACTTTATTTCCTTTACTTTCATCGCAAGTTTTGTTCTCGCGCAAACCCTAGTTGTGGCAGCTCCTTTCCGTCATAATCCGGCGAATCAACGTCATTCGATCAGATACGAGACCCCCCGTATTAGATTATGTTGATTTTAGATGGATCGAATTGCTTTTCCATTCCACTTATGCTATTGTTCATATTTGATAATCACAAATTTATGATCAAACATATTCCTGTGGATTTTCTTCCATCGTTATTGATTTGAGGAAGTAAATCGATCATTATTATGTTGAAGAAAAAATCAATCTTTATTTAATTGTATATAGGTAAAGATTAATCGGATAACACTTATGTTTGGATCATAACATCAAATATACACACTTAAAAATTAAAATCAATTCCATCTTTATAAACTAAAACATTCATTCTTCAAAATTCGTTACTGTCTCACCTAAAACTACAATAAAATAAGGAACAAAATCAATAATCTTGTGTACTTTCATGGGTCTCATTTTATGCTTTGCTCTACTGATATTTGAGCACTCAAACGTTGCAATTCCTCCCTCTTTGTTGAGGTAAGATTCAATCCATTCGCCCAAAATCTGAACCTTTCACTATATGGAGTATTAACGATAAAGACTTGACAAATAAAAATGCTTTGAAAACCAATAGTAATAATACAATAGGATAGAAATCCTCATCATGAATAAAGTTAGGCATAATATGCTGCAGGTGCATACCAATATCTGTGCATAAAGTTAGTAATATATAAAAGGGAAGTTTTGGAAAAATTTATAAGATTGTCATTTAATTTAAAAATTATATTAAATTAAATATATATAATTTAAAGGCCATTAAATATATAATTAAATATTAAATGTATGATTAAGTGGGGTGAGTGGGAGGTTTTACACGTTCCAAATTTAAGGAGCATTATTGATTATTTCATTCCCTATCAACCCACTTACTACATTTTTGAAACTGTATTTTCAACTATTCTGCCTGGTCCGCAACTAATCAAGAGCCCAACACTTTGATTGAGGGAATTAGGAATTTTTGAATTTCTAAGAATAAGCTACCTCTAATGCAAGTGCAACAATTGCCAGAATGGGCAAACACTAATGTCTGTTTCCATCAATGATGTGATTCGGTTAAGTTGTACGAGCTTTATACTTTTCACACATATTTAGCCATGTGTTAGGTATTTTTTGTCCTTTCATCGAATTCATGTGGTGTTTCGATTGTGTATTTTCATGTGTCTCATCTTATGTTTTGTTCTACGGACGATCGTTTTAATACATATTAATTATTGATTTTGTGCATTGCAAATTGATTTTGTTCCTTATATTATTGTAGTTTTAGGTGAGACGGCGCTTTAAAAATGAACAATGAGTTATTTTACCTATAAGTTTTGTTGAAGAGTGACGATTATTGAAGGTTTTAGTTTATAATGATGAGATTGATTTTAATTTTATGATTAATGTAGTGTATAAAGAAGTTTTAAAAATGATGCGTAATTATCTATTGTGTTTTATTCTTTATTGTGATAGATTTTTATTTCCTACTCCATGATTTAATGTTTAAACATTATATTTTGTGATATGTTTCAAATTTATTATGCTTCAATGGATTTTTTATTCTCATATAACTAAAATTGTTACTCATATTGTTCATTGTTAATATTGATTCTAATTTTATTTAATTAATTTAAAATTAAAAATTAATATTTTAAAAATATAGTATTAATCATGCATAGCACAGCGTGATACTAGTATAATTTAAAATTGAGTTGGATGAATTCTATATTAGTTTTATTATTAGTTACATTATTTTATATCAATAAAGAAGAAATTATATAGAAATTTTACGAAAAATTTTCAACATAATTTTGAGGTTAATTTTAAAAAATATAGAATATTTAATAAAAAATTACTTTTTTCTTAAAATATATAGATATTTAATTAAATTATTAAAAATAATTAGTATGTAATTAAATTAATTAAACAAAACATGTAAAAGAACCTAAAGACACAAAATATATTTGTACAAAAACCTAATGAACGAAAAATTTATAGAAACGCCTAATGAAACAAAAATAAATAGAATATTCAATAAAAATTTCTTTTTCTTAAAATATATAGATACTTAATTTAAAAGTTAAATTTTTAATATTTTAATAAATTATTGAAAAATAATTAATACGTGATTTACATTAAATTAATCATGTTTATAAATTTATTTCCATGATAAAATATCAAAAAGTTTAGTTACGTTGAAGAAGTTCTTCAAAGTCATACTCATTCTTTAATGACAAAACACATCTCTAAGGTACTTAACTCATTTGTTTTATTAAATGACTAGTGTAACACCCGTACTATTCACCACTCATTAATTTATATATTTATCTAAATTTTAAAAGAGTAAAGACCAAAATTGATCCCGAATATATGGTCATTTTACGATTTTGGTCCTAAACATTATCTTTTGAATTTTGTGGTTTTGAACATATGGAAATTTGATCATTTTGGTCCTCCGTCAACATTTCCGTTAAAACTAACGGTCAACGGATTTAATCCCGATTTTGACCAAATTAACCTTTAATTCTGATTTTTTAATCCCTAATTACTTTTACACTTCAAATTCATCTTCCTCCTCCTCCCAAAACCCCACCCGTTTGGAGAGCTTTACTTTCTCCAAAGATCCGTTTATCACCTAATTTGGAAACAACAAATTCAACCGATTTCTCCTCTCTCGTTTTGCAAGAACTATCATCGTCTCACCGATTCTACAGAACCTCAGCCTGCCAGAAATCACACAAATTTCCCCCAAAAAACAACACCTCTTTCCATCATTAACGCCTCCAAACGTAGCACCACAAGGTACCCAAATGTCAAATTTAATCATGGATCTAGTTTGAATTTTAGTGTAGGGATCGATTAGGGTCGGATTCACTAATTACCAAGACCTCTTTGTTCTTGTACAAGAGAGCTCAGCCAAACTCTCACCCACGCGGGCCTGATATGTTTACAGTTACAAAGGAGAATCCCTCACAACTATTACAATTACAAGAATAGTTCTAGCTAGGGTTCTTGAGTAATCTTGACATCTTGATACACCTACACACTCAAGAAGATTGTTAGTATAACAACACAAGATCCTTGCGGATCTAAACAACAATCAACACAAGATGATAAGAGACAACCGAATAGATCACATAATATGGCTCGAGCCCGCCACATAGCCCGATCTATTCAACTAGAACCAAATCCAAGGAGCAACGATGAATTGACCGGAGTCTACCCTCACACCGTCACAACCTTCACCGAACCGCCCTTCACACCGGATTAGGTCATGAAACCCCCAACGAAACCCTAGTTCT
>NW_025951341.1:0-6000 GCF_023119035.1 Salvia hispanica | reverse complement strand
ACAAGTATGACAGGAGCACATTCTACACTTCTGATCCTGTTGTTGGTTATACTGACTATCCATTTCTTCACCAAGCATAGCTTTTTTTTAAAACTGATCAATAAAGGATTATTTTGGGAAAATATGTTAAGCGTGTGTTGTAGTTTTCCAATTGAATTTTGTGATTCATATGCTATAAATGTTGTGTTCGGCAAAATAAGAGAACCGTCATAAAAAATGGCTTCGAACCACCAAAAAACTATTTAAAGATTCAAGGTTATTGAACTGGGAATTGTATTTCATTGAACTGAATTGATATTTCTGATACAATGTTGAATCCTATTTATAGGATTAGAAAAGTAAATGTACATGGGAACTATATACTTAGGAACTATAACACCATTAATGTTATATTCCTTGAAACTCTATAGCTACTCTTTCCAACATTCTTGAAACTCTAATACTATTAACAACACTCCCCCTCAAGTTAAGTAACGGGATTCCCGATACTTAACTTGCAAAGTACTTCAGTAAAGTTCCGAGCTCCAACTGCTTTTGTCAGAATGTCGGCCAGTTGGTCTTTAGATCGAACAAATGGGAACTCAATAATTCCCTCCTCGATTTTTTCCTTAATGAAGTGCCTATCTACTTCAACATGTTTTGTTCGATCATGTTGGACTGGATTTTCTGCAATGCTGATTGCGGCTTTGTTGTCACAGAACAGTTGGCAGGTTTTCTGTGTTAAAAAACCCAATTCACTCATCAGTCGCCGAAGCCACAATACTTCAGTTAAGCCATTCCTGATTCCTCTGAATTCTGCCTCTGCACTTGATAGTGCTACAACCTTCTGCTTTTTACTCTTCCAAGTAACTAAGTTTCCTCCAACGAAAGTAAAGTACCCAGAAGTGGACTTTCTGTCTATTGGATTTCCAGCCCAGTCAGCATCAGTATAGCCGTGAATCTCCAAATGCTCACTTTTCTTGAACATAATCCCATGGTCAAAGGTTCCTTTGAGATATCGGACAACCCTTAAAGCTGCTTCAAGGTGGTCGGTTTGGGGTCGGTGCATAAACTGACTTATCACACTTACTGCGTATGCGATATCTGGTCTAGTGTGTGACAAGTAGATCAATTTCCCCACCAACCTCTGATAGCTCTCTCGATCGGCTAGCTGGGCTCCTTCTGTTATTTTGAGGCCATGATTGACAACTATCGGCGTGTCTGCTGGCTTACATTCTAGCATGCCAGATTCAGTGAGTAGATCCAAAGTGTATTTCTTCTGATTGATGAAAATTCCCTCTTTTGATCTTAGAACTTCTACTCCCAGAAAATATTTGAGTGGCCCCAAATCCTTCATTTCGAATTCTTTCGCCAAATTCTTCTTTAGCTGCTCTATCTCTTCAGAATCGTCTCCTGTGACGATCATATCATCGACATAGATTATCAGGCACGTGATTTTGTCCCCTCTTTTCTTAGTGAAGAGTGTGTGATCAGCATTACTCTGTTGATACTCGTACTTCTTCATAGCCTCTGTAAACCTTCCAAACCATGCTCTCGGAGATTGTTTTAACCCATATAGGGTTTTCTTTAGCTGACAGACTTCTCCATCTTCAAAGTCTTCTTCAAAGCCCGGAGGAGCTTCCATGTATACTTCCTTCTTTAGTTCACCATGCAAAAAGGCATTAGTTACGTCGAACTGGTGTAGAGGCCAGTCTTTATTTGCTGCAATGGAGAGCAATACTCGAACCGTATTCATCTTTGCCACTGGTGAGAATGTTTCACAGTAATCCACCCCATAGGTCTGAGTATACCCTTTAGCTACAAGGCGCGCTTTGTATCTTTCAATGGTTCCGTCGGGCCTTCGTTTGATGGTGAAGACCCATCTGCAGCCTACTGTTCGTTTCCCTTTCGGCAGTCGACATTTCTTCCATGTTTTGTTCCTCTCCAAAGCCTTTAATTCAATCATCATTGCTTCCCTCCAGTGTTTGATTTTTAAAGCTTCTTTCACTGTCTGTGGGATTTCTTCTTCACCATATAGTGCTGCTTCAAATGCCTTAGCCAATTTTGTTAGATTTGCCTTTGCCACACCGCCCACCGGATATCTTGACTTTCTTCCTATTTTTTCTGGAGAGTATCGTTTAGGTGGAACTCCCCGATTAATCCGATTCGGCAAAATATACTGCCCAGTATCTTCATCAATGATTTCCCGTACTTCTTCTTCTGTAATGACAGGGTCAGTGGTAATAACAACAGAGTTCTCAGTAGAATTGTTTACCTCGGATATCGGAGGGGCTGGCGATGGAGTGTCACCTGGTTCCATGGGTTGATTTGTGTTTGTGACTTGCTCGGCGACAGTATTAGCTGGCTCTGGTGGATCCTCAGAATCAAGGTTTGACATAGGCAACCAACTTATCGAGTCAACATTTTTTTCCCTCTCCCCCTGACTTGTAAGTTGGGTATTATAAAAGAACTCGGTTTCTAAAAAAGTGCAGTTCATTGTGGTGATGACTTGACGTTTTTTTGGGTCGTAACATCGATACCCTTTTTGATGGATCCCATACCCAATAAAAACACATTTAGCAGCACACGGGGAAAGTTTGGAACGTTCATGTTTTGGGATATGAACGAACACCGAGCATCCAAAGACGCGGGGATCAAGGGAGAGAGCGGAAGGGACTGTGGTCATGGTGGATAACATTTGGAGGGGATTTTTTAAGTTGAGGATTTTGGTGGGGAGACGATTGATAAGATAAATAGATGTAGCGATTGCTTCAGGCCAGAAATGGTTAGGTACCTTAGATTCTAAAACGAGAGCCCGAGTCATTTCAAGGATGGTACGATTTTTTCTCTCAGCTACCCCGTTTTGTTCTGGAGTGTAGGCACATGATGTTTGGTGTATAAGACCTCTTTCAGCACAAAATTCTTTCATTTTGGTGTTAACATACTCCCCCCCATTATCCGACCTAAGGATTTTAATTTTGGTTTGGAACTGTGTGAGAATCATGGAATAAAAATCAGAAAATTTGGAAAACACATCGGATTTGTTTTTAAGAAAGTATACCCACGTCATACGAGTACAATCATCAATAAATAAAATAAAAAAACGAAAGCCGTTCCCACCAACAACCGGAGCTGGTCCCCACACATCAGAGTGAATTAAGGAAAAAACAGAATCAACTCTAGTATTACTGAGTTTAAAAGACTGTCTGTGGCTCTTGGCCAAAACACATGTTTCACAATTAAAAACGGAGTTCTTAACGAGATTAGGAAATAAAATGTTTAAATAACTTGAGGACGGATGCCCTAACCGCCTATGCCATAACTTGACTTCATGGTCTGAAGTTCCGTGAGCCAGCATTCCTCTGCCAGTTTGAGCTATCCCATCAACATAATACAACCCTTGGTTTTCAGTGCCACGCCCAATCGTCATCCCCGTCCGGATATCCTGCAGAAGACAAAAATTGGGCTTCATTAGAAGTGTGCAATTAAGTTCTCGTGTCACATGACTGACAGATAACAATTTTTGAGATAAGGTTGGAACATAAAGACAATTGGAAATTTTTAAAGATGGTGATATCTGAATGGTCCCTGCTCCAGCAACCGGAACAAGTTCCCCACCAGCAGTCTCGATACACACCCTTTTAGACTTCGTCAATTCTCCAAAATCTGCCCTATCATATGACATGGTGTCCGTCGCCCCACAATCAAAAATCCATCCCCTCTCATCCACAATATTTATATTTTTAACCGTGAAAGCCACAGGAATATCAGCATTTGGTTCTATATCGGGGTTATTGTCAAGCACAGAAAATCTATTTTGGCAATTTATCGGGGGGTTAACATTGTAATTTAACTGAAAATGGGGCTTATTTCGAGTTAAATCACAACTATTGGGGCGGAATTTGGAAAATTTAGATATTTGGGACTCATTTTGCAAGAATTGGGGGTTATTATGAAATAATGATAAATTAGAAGGGTTTGGGGGCAAACTCCCAAACCCTATACCTTCAATTGAACGAGTAAAAGAGGCGGAAGACTTCGGCGCCGCTGCCTCCCCTCGCTCACCACCGCCGCCTGTTCCCCACCACCCGCCTGGAATTAGGAGTTCTCCGGGACGATTCCCGTCGCCCCCAGCGCCGGTGGCCATCTGGTTGCCCGCTGGGGCGACAGCTCCTCCATTCCCGTCAACCTCTTCTCGCCCGATAGCCGTTTTTCCTTTCCCGGCACCGCCCTTGTTCGCCTTATGCCCGTCCTCCCACCATTCGGGGTAGCCGACGAGCTTGAAGCACGTCTCCTTAGTGTGCTTTGTCATTCCACAGTGGGAACAATGGAGTTTCGATTTGTCAGGTACCTTTCGGTTCGTGAAGTTTCCGCGTGGGGGCAGCGCCGGTGGAGCAGCGTAGGGCGGTGGTGGTCCGCGTGTCTGCATGTGTGGTGGTGGCAGATGGAACCGGGTACCGAAGCCCGCTCCAATTCCGATTTCTCCAGGGTCGGACAGTCTCGCCGACGGTCTCCACACGGCAGTCCGGCCTTCCTCTTGTTTCATTATTCCGAAAGCTTCCTCAGCTGTAGTGTCGCTGAGTTTGAGAATCTCCCGCCGCAGGCCATTGTACTTGTCGTTTAGCCCGGCAAGAAATTGGTATAATCTTTTGGTCTGCGTCTCTTTTTGGTAGATGCCAGGACCTTTGTCGCAACATGTATAAGGACAAGGCTTCCTTGAATCTGTGTCCACCCAAAGTTTTTGGAGTTCACTCCAGTAACCTTCGAGGCTGTCATCTCCTTGCATAGTTCTTGTTGTTGTGATTTCGAGGTCGTAGACTTGTACAGGATCAACTCGTGCACCGAAGGTAGTGACAAGGCTTTTCCACATAGCCTTGGCTGTCTGATGTTGGGCGAATTGCACGATGAGTCTCGGCTCCATATTCTGGATAAGCCACGAGAACACCATGTAATCGGCAGCTTGCCATTCCTTGAACTTGGGATCGTCTCGTGCCGGCGGCTCATTTTCCCCCTCTATGTGATCCAGTTTCTCCCTGGATCCAATGTTTACAAGCATCAATTTTGACCAAATAGGGAAGTTTTTTCCGTCAAGTTTGATGCCTATAGAAATTGTTTCAATTGATTTGGCCATTGGGATGTGATCTGACTTGATTTTGGTGGCTGTTTCAGGTTTGAGATTTGGTTGAGATGTTTGTTGCTGGATCTTTGAATTTTGGGTTGGGTCGAAAGATTGAAAGAAGATTTAGGATCGAATTGCTCTGATACCATATTGAACTGGGAATTGTATTTCATTGAACTGAATTGATATTTCTGATACAATGTTGAATCCTATTTATAGGATTAGAAAAGTAAATGTACATGGGAACTATATACTTAGGAACTATAACACCATTAATGTTATATTCCTTGAAACTCTATAGCTACTCTTTCCAACATTCTTGAAACTCTAATACTATTAACAACAATTGCTTCATCTTTAAGTGTTGAAACTAAAGAACTATGCTTGCCATGGGGAACACTGGCAAACCTTTGGCAGGGAATTTCGTGGGTTGATACTTTTGCTTATTGATGAATCAAATCTGAAGCATTGGAAAACTAGAAGTAGCCACTTTCCGAGGCTCAAGTGCCTAATACTTCATCGTTGTCATAACTTAGATGCGATTCCATGTGATATTAGAAACATTCCAACACTTGAATTGATTGAGATCGATGATCACAATCAATCTCTTTTGCACTCAGCAAATAAAATACAAGAGAAACATAGGAAAGTTCAAGGAGACAATGACCTAAAGGTTGTTGTGAAGCGTTCTTAATACTCTTGCAAACTTGACCGTGTCCATTATATAAGGTAAGGGAACTCATAAAAGTTGCAATAGCTAAGCATCTTTCTCTCATTTTAACATTTCTCAGTTCGTAGAATGTTGGTTGATTCCTGTCAATTTTTTCTTCTCGTTTTTTCAGATTCAGAGCTTTGATGAGGTAGCTTATCAGATATTCTACGGACGAAAGAGGTAGAGAATA
>NW_025951340.1:3513-8000 GCF_023119035.1 Salvia hispanica | reverse complement strand
GCTAAATCCTTCGTAGAGTTCTACGGGGGAGATACAATGATTCTTATGTTTAATTGATTTCCTTTTTCTATGCCTTGGCTCATGTGGTTATTTTGATTTCTTCTGTGCTTATACGTTTATTTGACTGATCACCTTATAAATGCATGTGGATTTTACTACAAGAACTGAGAAGTGAGTAGTTTAATTTGAAAGAGAAGAAATTGACGTCTTTGCCAATATAATCGAGAGATTTGAGCCTTTGAATAAAGCTAAGTATCTTAGGAGCTATTAGGAGTTGTTGCCTTAGTTCTAGGAAGGAGACTTCGGTTCTAGGTAGCAATCTACAAATTATATGCTTTGAGAAAAGATATAGTTTTACCTTAGTGATAGCTTAATAACCCTTGAGACCCTTTGTTGGCATAGTTAGGAAGTTAGTTGAGCATAGGATAGTTGTTATCGATCCCGTAGGATTCTACCCTTCTCATCTTTGATCTACATCCGTTTTCTTATTTGGTTTTAGTTCTCTAGTTGTTTTTAATTGTTTTTACCTTGCTTTTAAATAGATTTAGAAAAACCAAAATTCCAATTCATCTAGATAGTAGTTGAGATCGTGAAAAATTGAATATTATTAGTTCGAGTTGTGTCAACTGTAGTAGGAAGATTTGTAAAAGGTTTCGTGAGAGAAATAAAGACTTCATAATCATAACTCATAAATTATAACTGCTATGTAGTTGGTTTAGTGGAGTAGTGGAGCGCATGAAATCTTCCTATGAATATTTCCACTATTTTTATCTGTAGGTCGTGTAAGTACATGTTATCACTGTGGTGATGCTTTAGACTTTGCTTCTTTAGTTCGGAAATTTTTCTTAAAAAGGTTGTAGCATTGTTTGTGATCCGCTGGATGCCTATTGTGATTAGTAATGTAAAACTTATACATTGTTGATAAGAAACTACTACAGTGTATTTTTGGACCAGGTATGTTTCAGTTGTAACTCACTCATATGCACTTGCTCCATGCTTTCCCTGTCTTAAGACGTGTTTGTTATTCATCCCTTCTTGCAGTGGAAAATTCTTAGAGATCACGTCGATGAAATTAACCAGGAGATTGAAAATACGTAACGGTGTCTATGGATCTGTGTGTTTTGTTCCTCGAAAGGAATTGGCAAGGAACCTCCAACTTACTAATGAAATAGTTTAGGGACGAGCATTTACTTTGTGTGGTAATGACCTGTAGAATGTTTTCTTGACAAGGACCGATGTGTCGTATTATTCTCGAACTAATTACAACCGTGCTATGCACGGCTCATTATAGTTATATCAAATTAATAAATATATATAAGAAATAGTACGAAACATTATAGTACTATATATGAATCTAAAATTATAAATGTATTTAATAATAAATATATATTAAGATCTCTTTGTTTACTTCTCCTAATGAGATTTAAGATATTGTTTATCAAAAGCTATAATTTAAGATTGCACTGGTGAGACACTTTCCAGTCGAGTTTCATTTCATTGCAATATAGAGACCCTATACAGTAAAAACTCAAACCTTGAAACCTAAATTCTAAACCCTTAATTTTAAAATATACTCATCATGACCAACAAAATGAGCCAAACATCAATAAAATTCTCCCTCCGTCCAGGTTCGATTTCACTTTGTTGATCACTTATTTTATTTTGGGGGGAAAATAATTTAATAAAATTGGGAAGAACATAAAAACTTAAATGAATCAAGTACGTTTAGTTAATAAATGGTTAAATGAGTAAACTATTTGATAAATCCAATAACTTTAAACAAATAAATAATTAAAATAATCAATTAAAATGAAATGAATTAATCAATCAGCTTCATTTCCCCAAGAACCTCTACAATTAGATTTCCAACGGATTTCATTCTTTATCTCTAGGCCCTGCAAAATATGGAAATTTAAATAAATCAATCAATACATTAAAAACGCCACATTGTTCAATAACTTTCTACCAACAACCAAAAAACTAAAACTCTCAGCGCCTAATTTCCTGATGGGAATGATGTGTTTGTGCCACTGTGCGTGTCTACATGATTTCTATAGTCATTTCCTATAATCAGTTTCAGGCACAAAATGAAAAGTCATGCTGAAATTCGATTAAAGTTTTTTGCTCCCTGATTTCAAAGACTCACTTTGGTAAGACCGTGGTTTCATTGTACATGAAACTGTCGCTTGCTGTGTGTGACTTTCAAATTGCAATGTAAATATATGGAATGATTTATGTGCATATAAATGCACAATAATGAGGGAAATTAATATTTTTTGTAATTATAGTATTTAAAATGCAATCACCATGAATTACTTGTATATGTAACTCAAGACTTTTCAATTTTAAAAACGGTTTTAAACGGTGTATTTAATGAACGTGGAATTTTCAAATTTGATCAAATGTATTGTGTTATAGCGACGTGGACTGCATTTATATTATGAAATTTGTGATTGAAACTTTGTGAATTAAATTTGTATCATTAAAGTGTCACCATGGAATTTGGAATTGGATTTATAATTATTATATAAATGAAATAATTATAATGAACCCCTTCTTATAGGAGAAAAAATTCCCTAGTCTAGATATAGCATGTGGCAATATGATGTGGTATGCCCCACCAATATTATTTTGCCAAATGGAAATATACAGGCCTCTACTTCTAGCTGGAAACATAAAAATTTTGAAAAGAAAAATGCATTCTCATTTATTGTGGAAACTATCCCAAATAATATGCATTCTCATTTATTAATGGAAACTATCCCAAATAATATGCATTTTTATTTTACCGTGTATACTAAAATGAATGGTATTATCATATTGCATCACCAATTTATTAGTTTAGATTGATTTTCTTTTATATTGAGATATGTATATATATAAATTCAATTTATTTACTTAATGGAATTATTTTTCTTTTTTATTGATGTATACATGATTTAAAATCTGTTAACATTGCACACAATAGATTTACTATTTTAATGTTCTTTTTTTATGTGTTATGTTAAAATATTAATTAAGAATTAAGATAGCTAATAATAATAAGATGATCTGATGGATTTTATACAATGGACAAAACATGTTGTAGTATAAAATTCAATATGAATTTCAAGAAATTAAAATACTATTATATTACTGTATTCAATTAAGGATTATAATCTTACTTTACCTAATTAAAATGAGACTATATTGTTTAACATCAACTATAAATTAAGAATATAAAACTTTAATGGACATAATTATGTAGTCTATTATAACTACTTAACTATAAAAAATAATTATAAAATAATGAATATAAAACTTAAACAATGATATAATCTAATAACTATAAAACATACGTATTTACTTTACTAAAAGTAAAAAAGATGGAGCTTGCATAAATTGTGGTTGTATATAATCAATATATGGGAATGGTAAAAATGACCTTAAAACATTATATTATGCTATTATTATCATTTGACCATGTATACCATATAATTCCATTTGGCAAAATAGTATTGGTGGGACATACCACATCACATTCCTAAACTAGAGAATTTTTTCTCCTCTTATAGATGTACAGATATAAATATTCCGACTTTTTTCTATAAATTGGGTGTTGTAGTTTTTAATCTTGATTCAGTCCAGTATTTATGATATTCAATGAAAGGTGTAAAATGATTTAAAGCATGGGAAACCAACGTCTATATTAGTTTTTATTCTTAAATGTCTACATAATAATATCTAAATTATATTTTTAATCTTAAATTATAATTTCATAAATACCTCAAAACTCCCCTTTTATATATGTATAGATAGATACAATGTACCCAATATGCATCTCTGTTTCATTATTTATCTATACATATATAAAAAAACGAATTTTGATCACCATTTTGAATTATTATAAACTTTGGGCAAAATTTTGAATATTAATTAGTTATGGATCTTTTGAACGGCCGTTCCAGTTTTCATTATCTGAATTTTGAGTAAATTAACGGTTATACTCCACTAATGTCATTTAATTAGAAAGTTATCTATTGGTAGATAATTATTGGTAGCGTTTTTTAATATTATTTATCTATCTATACATGTATAAAAAACGAGTTTTGCCCATCATTTTAAATTATTACAAAATTTGGGCAAAATTTTGAATATTAATTAGTTATGGATCTTTTGAACGACTGTTCCAATTTTTATTATCTGAATTTTGAGTAAATTAACGGTTATACTCCACTAGTGCCATTTAATTAGAAAGTTATCTATTGATTATAACTGAAAATTATTTTGCTCAGCATTTGAAAAGTTATCTATTGAGTAAATTTACGGTTATACTCCACTAAGAGCATCCGCAATGGTTAATAGGCCAGCCATAGGTCAGCCATTCTCTCCTCTGCCACGTCAGCAACACTAAAAAAACCACCTGCCACGTCAGATTTAGGCCAGCCATAGGCCAGCCGCAATAAAAATAATTCAAAATATACCCCACAACTTCGGGAAAAAAAAAA
>NW_025951340.1:0-3037 GCF_023119035.1 Salvia hispanica | reverse complement strand
CCCGGCGCACCAGCCATCATCCCCATCATCCGATTCCAAGGGATGTTAAATCCCGGGCCCATCTGCCCTCATCCGGACCCCACGGGTACCGTGGGAGTCTGAGCCCGCTCGTCGCTGGACCGGACTCGTTGTTGTGATCCATCGCTCGATGATGCTCTTGAACAGAAAGTTAGAGAGAGAGAAAACTCGTTAAAACAAGTGGTGCAAATGAAAATGAAACGAAAATCGCGTTTATATATGATTTTAAAAAAAAAATAAAAAAACAAAAAAAACGAAAATCGGGCGTTGGCCGATCGGGCCCTCCACAATGGCGGCCCCAGCCCGCATCGGCTAGCGTTTCGGCCAGCGAGCGAGCGATCGGCGAGCCCACGCCGATCCGCTCGCCGATTTTGCGCTGGCCGATTGTAATGGTTCGGCTAGCCGATCGGCCAGCGCGACGAATCGGCTAGCTGGTCGCTAGCCGACCATTGCGGATGCTCTAATGTCATTTTTCAATCATAATTACAAATGGGAATATGAAAAGTATGAGTATTTGAAACGGATTAAATACATTTATATCACCATTCAATTATATGTATAAATGGGCATACACGTACACATTCTCACCCTATATATAATCTAAAATTAAACCTTTAATTCCCTCGACAACCTATTCATTCTCAAAAGATGAAGCATGAAGAAGAGGATGGAGGCCTCTGCGGGAGACGTTGCGGTCAAAAGCTAGCTAGCGACGGAGGCATAGTCTTAACCAACTACTAGCTGAAAATATTCATGTGAAATCGAAAGAAAAGAATCATGCGAGTGTATGGTGAGAGGCTACGGTCATCTTCCATGCATGAGTGAATAAGAAACTCAATTAGAAGGATGAAAGTATTCAACGTAGTTTCTCAATGTACTATATAATAAAATTAATTTTGGTAGCAACCTTTCTATATGACTCTGACCATGACTCTGAATATTTATAACTCGGCTTATTGATGGTGTTGCTCAAAGCAATGTTTTACCAGAACAAGGAAAGAAAAAAAAAAGAATATAGTTTAGTAAAATGCGTCATATTGCGCATCACCTCAAGAATGTGTTTTGTACGGATTTAAATAACTTTCATTATATAAATGACTATTAACCAAAATCAAAAGAATTAAGAGAAAACAAAGTCAAAGTTAGAGTTGAAAGCATTATCATCTTATTTTTAGAATGAATAAAGTCAAGTTATAAACCTAAGGCTCCCGTTCGATAAACTTTTTCCACCCATTTTATTCATTGTTGATCACAACTTACATAAGATTAATGAGGCAAGAGTCCACCATTTTATTCATTGTGGAATTTTAGAGTCCACTATTCAAAATAATAAAAGTAAGGATGTTAATTAACGAGGAACGACAAAAGAAAAAAATAGTGTCAATTGGGAGGGGGGGGGAGGGGAATAGTTTGAAAACAATTCACCCTACTTGAAACATTTAAAACTCGAAATTTCAATTAAAGTCTAAAATTATTGAGGCAAAATCGACCTTATAAAATTAGAAGTTGACATTATCGTTTGGATTGAAGACTTACTCCATTTCGGAAGGAGGAGATTTCGGAATATGGGGCTCAATTCGCTGACCTTTCGAAATGAGGGATTAAATTCGTTGACCTTTCAGAATATGGGCTTGGGACATGCGAATTTTTCATAATAAGAATTTTTTACTTTTTTATATTTGTTCTCTTCTTTTTTCTTATTTTTCATTCCTAAATAATTATAATTGACCAAACTACCCTCTAACCTAATTTATCAAAATTTTATGCGCTCCACTGTCTATCACAATTCACGAGTTAGTCGAAGCAGGGATGAACAACAAATGCAGATTATTTGGAGAAACAGAAATGCTGTAATGGCTAAATAATTTATTCTTAATTTTTCCAATTTTTTTTAATTCTTTTTAAAGGTGTGCGTGTCTTTGTTGATTTTCTATGCATATTTATATATGGTTTTACAAGCAGCAATGGGTGAGTGGTTCATTGTTCTTTCAGTCTTCATCTGAATTAACGCGTGTAATAATTGATCAGATATTGGAAACATGGATTGGGATTCAGAAGAATGATACATAATTAATTATCAATGTAATATTAATATATTATAAAACTTCCAAAGTGACTTATTTTTCAGAAATTTGAAAAGGAAAATAATTTGTGATGTGAGAATTCCGATTGAATTTTTGGGGTGGAAATCTAGTTTGGAGTGAAGAAGCTTGAATTTTTGATAAATTAGATTAGAGGGTAGTTTGATTAATTATAATTATTTAGGAATGAAAAATAAGAAAAAAGAAGAGAATAAATATAAAAAAAGTAAAAAATTCATAATCTGAAAAGTTAGCATGGAATGAAAAATAAGAAAAAAGAAGAAAATAAATATAAAAAAGTAAAAAATTCATATTCCGAAAAATTCACATACCTCGAGCCCATATTCTGAAAGTCAGCAAATTTAATCCCTCTATTCGAAAGATCAGCGAATTGAGCCCCATATTCCGAAATATCTCATTTCGAAGGCAGCCCCAATTAATCCTTTTCTGAAATCCCCAATATCCCGCCAGGGTTTTAAGTAAAACCCTAAATCCCCAAACCATCACTCATCCACACTTCCACCATCTGAATCCAATCAACTGCAGGTATGAGTTTCGCGGTGTTCAAGATGATGCATTGGGCAACCGGCATCGAGCACTGCGCCTCGGGTTTCATCACCCATTCCTCCGCAGATTCCACGCCTCGGGTTTCATTTGTAATTTTCATTTCAGTTCCTTTCTGTATTCCTTCTTGTAATCGAGGCATTCTACTACTCCAATTACTCAGTGGGGCTTGGTCCAACAATTAACTTCCAATCCTTAATTGGCCCACTGGCCTAACAACTAATTAATTTCCTTGGCCCAACCTCTTAATCAATTACTAAGACCCAAACACATTAATTCAAAGTCCAATTTATAGGAGTCCCGCCGACGCATACGCCCTCCGTCACGCTTCTCTCTCCGTCCTTTCTCTTCCTCGGCGGATTCACCGTCCACTC
>NW_025951339.1:0-56747 GCF_023119035.1 Salvia hispanica | reverse complement strand
CTATTAATGCACATTTTCATTCTAATAATGCACAGCGGCTAATAATGCAACATTATAGACTAATAATGCATTGATCACAACCATCCAATTCAAGGATCCAAGAGAGATTAAGAAGGAAATATATAACAAAAATCGCACTGTCGAAATCAATTATAACTTTTACAAATGCATAATGTGATTTTTCTCGTATATAATATCGAGATATACATCGTAATGGGTTGCACTACCACAAACTTAAGACACTTAAACCAAACAGTCCTCAATCGATCTATTTAGGTGATTATGCATTCACTCCAATTTCATGCAATTAACATAGATCTATAGATATAACATCAAATAAACACATAATCATGCAATTTGATGTAGACTGATTGTTACCTCTCATTTGATCCATCATGTGATCGGTTAAGCAATGCATTCACCGAGACTTGGTTTATCGACCGTATTTCCAACCTATTCCCTAGTCCTGATTACTCATCCGGTATGGGCGGATCTCGAACAATCAAAATAGTCTTGATGAGATCTAGGAAGATAACACTACACCACCTATCTATTCGATTCAATTCTACTGATTAACGAACAGCATCGAACAAACCAAAAACCCTAGATCTCCTTGTTTTATGGCTCGAAAATCGAGGCAAGAAATTTAGAGAGGAGGCCGAGTGATCGGCGGCTGTGGTTAGGGTTTAGGGTGTAACTTATGGTGTGCTAGGGTTTCCACATCTCATCACTATTTATAATCTGACTTGTCGCCAGATCAGATTCATTTGACGACTTATTGCCAGGTTTCACCTTATCGGATAAATTACTAATTAAATCAAATGACCCATAATTTAATATATTATCAATCAATATTATTTCGTTCAATTCAGTTATCAATATCGCACTCCCACTTAAATCACCAAATTATAAATAACTGGGTCCATTTTATTTTATAATATTTCCCATATTTAAGACATTATTCCGATCCATCAATTTAATTCTTGTCTACTATGGTGACTGTAATTAAATTAATTCTCCAAAGAGTTTTTCAGTTTGAAACTTTATTTATTATTCGTGGAATAAATTCCAACCGCGTATTCAATAATAAATTCTCTTTCAAACACCTCATTGAGGATCACCCTTTTAGGAGACCATACCACACGGGCATTGCGAATTCTATGAAATAATATTCCAACAATGCCTTCATAAACTAATTACTACCACCCAAGATATCATGAACTTGAAGTTACGTACAAACTCTCACATATTGATAAGTCAAAGTGGCGTTTGATTGAATAAACAATATTGATATTAATATCATAGACTAGAAAATACTAAACTTTCAAATATATTCTTCGCTAGATAATAAAGTTAATACATTTCTAGATAGATCCTTTCGTTGCTTTACCACACCGGTGTTACTAATCTCATCTTAGGTAAGAGAGAATTATTTCACAATCACCGCAACCGCTCCAATAGGTAGCCAAAGCCTATCTAGGTTGTGAATATCGCTTCTTTCTACTAGATCTCGCCGTCCCCTACCGAAAACTCACGGTGAGATTCATCTAATTTCCCTACTTGACCTCTTTAGTAAAAGCCTTAGACTTGTTTATCATATTTCAATAATAAACCATTTATATTATATTATTTATTCTCATAAATAGGTAAACAAGTGGATGGCTGCCAGATACATGCACAAGCTAACTGCGACAAAGGCATGTACGCCGAAGCATCTTTTAGTATACAAACCCCAACAATCTTCCACTTATACTCAAAGTTAATGCTTTCGAGTATACCAACCGCGCTTTATTGGCCTTGTGCTACACATTCACAAACACATTCCACTTATACTCAAAGCGCTTTGGCCATTATGTACTCAAAACTATAATTCTTTTAAAAGTTAATCTACCAACATAGGTTGCTAGAGTTTATAAAACTTTAAATATACTTGTAATTTATAACCTTTTAATTCTTGCTAGAGAGCACTCCATTATTTGATCAAAATATTTCTAGGCCCTTGATCCAAGGGAATACTTTATGTGCCTTCTGCTGACACTTTATACATATTCCTCTATCAAAATCCACTATTTTGATCCTTCTGAATTTCTACTAATTAAAGTAGAATACTTATAGCAAATATAAAGTTTTTAATCATGTCGAATATGATTCCCAAAACTTTAATTATATAATACCAACTTAACTTGGTATTAACCTTGCTAAATAACTTGTGATGATTAGTCCTTATGACAAAATAAAACCGAATGATTCAGATTCTTGTTTTATAGTCATAAATTCCAAGAGTTCATTTATTTAACCATTTGTTGTGATCTTTAGGAAATAATACTTTTGAACCAAGCAATTCTAATTTTAATAGCTAACTTGGAAATGTCTTTTAATGTTATTAGAGTCTTAGAAAGTGTGCAATTCATCACTTCTTTCATTCTAGGGTGTGAACCCTTTTAACTCTATCAAAATTACCTTAATTCCATTTATGAATATTCTATGAGACAAAATTTAGCTCCCACTTTTAAAGTAGAAAAATACTATTCAATATTCTTTAAGGCTATTAAAACAATTTAAATAGTGCTTGAGTTAAATTCATCCTAGTTTAATAAAATGAGCTATGTATTTTATTAAACACTTAGAATTTATTCATTCATTTAAGAAAAGCTCCCACTATTTTAATTATCACTCACAACAAAATAAAACAATAACTAATTAAATAGTCAACTTCTGGCTTGAACATTAAAAATAAATTTAATGTGCACACTATATTTACTACACAAGAATTTCTAGTATTTATAATAAATACTTATCTTGTTTCTAGTTGAATTTAATTAAAATTTGTCTTGTAATCAATTATTGTATTATTTTTCTTACACCTTTATTTGAACAAACGCGATCATAAGATCATATTTTATTTTGTATTGAATCCATGTCAACATTAATGTTCTATTGACTCATCATCAACAAAATAATGGTTCAAAAGACTTAAGGATTAAAGAAACTTAATAATCAATATTTCTAGAAGAAAACTTCATAATAATTGAACCAACAAATTTAATTACAAGTAAACAATTTTTGATATTAACCATGTTATATTTGATGTCATAAATAATTGGATAATCAAAATTTCATTTATCTAATAATGCAAGCATTATAAAATGATATTGATAATCCAAAAACACAATTGATAAACTAGGAATAAAATTCCATATCAATAATCCATATGATATCAAAACCAAACAATATCAAAAACTCTTAAAATTCAACAATGTAAATAAAGCAAAATAAGACTTTCATTGTTCAAAACATAAATGTCATAGCTAGATCAAGATCATGTCTTCCTCCTAATCACATTGGGTTGGCTCAACTTCGCCATGTCGTACTTGGCCTTAGGTCAAAAGGGAGAGTTATTGACCATCCCGCCCTCCATCTTCCTTATCTCGAACAGTTCACCAGCTTGCTGAGTACTAGAAGAGATGTTGGCCAAAGATTGTCCATTATCTCTTTCTTTACTTTTCATAGCTCTTTGGAAGTCCGTTCGGAGAATCATGAGTTGTTCGGGCTTCGGGCCTATTTTCCCACCCACCTCGAGCCTATCAAAACCATCAACCATTTCCACGACATAGTCGCTAATGTTTTGGTTCTCCTTCAAGACCGTTCTCCTCAAATGTTCACCACCGATCCTCGAGGACACTTGGTGGACATTTCATCAAACCATTTAGGTCTCTTCAATCAATGACCTCGTCGGGCTTGTCAACCTTGCCAAGAGCATTGCCGACCGAGGCCTACAAAAACTTCGACATGACCGCGGTATCCCATTGATCACAAGCATCCTTTTCCTTGTTTGATATGTAATAAGCGTAGGTGATCCTTAGTGAGGACCAACCTCAAATCAATTAGCCAACTGATCAATGTCAAGTCTCCTTTTCCAATCCAAATAAGAATCGAATCGCTGTCTTTCCGATTTAAGGATCGCACTATAAACTTCCCAAGTAGTAAACATCTTTCGTTCAAGCTGAGAATAAAAACTCATTAATATAAACATGTAAAATTTCAAGGAATTGCACAACCACAAAACAATTCATCAATTTTACATCCACAAAAATCAAGCACAAACGCTCTTCTACGAGGAAGCCGAGTCATATTCATGCAAGAAATTCATTATTTTCATCACACAATATCTACGTATAGTCCAAAAGACCATGGGCACGGTACGTGCTGACTAACAATCGTTAAAGCGTATAACCATAAAAATTGAAGACTCCGTGATTCTTTACTTGTGCGTGAACTCCTCTAAAATAAAGGTCGAACCGAGAAGCACCTCCTCCTATAGTCTCTTTCTAAGCATTATTAAAATATAATCAATTTCATAATATTGCTCCCAAAGACCAGTCGCGATATTACCGAAAAACTAATTTTATGATTTTAATAACCTTATCTAGAGAAGTCCAACTGCTTTAACTGGTAATGTTCCTCCCGTAAAGACGTGTGCCGTCACTACTAAATTAAGACCACTTTATGGAGGCCATATACAAACGTGTTGTAATTATCGCTTCATATTTTCTTGTTGGTGGTTTTACTAGTTTAATTATCACGGCGATAATGCAGTATCCACAATACTATTAGGATTTACTTAGATAGAATTAATCCATCCTCATCCTAAAATTAATGTCTAGGTGTATATCATAAAAGATTAGCTAAGTCTTAATTTAAAATGCCCACTTGGATATATAAATCCGCATTTATCCAATTAAGACTAAATCCATTTAAAACACACCAATTAAATTCGAGAATTAAAATTCTCATAGCTTTCAAATAAAATCACATGACAAGAAGAATCTTATTACATCTTTAATTCAAAATGATGTTTTCTAGATGAAATAAAATTCACCTTCATCAAAATTAAAGACAAAATTCAACTTAATAAATAATTAAGGATTTTAATAGCAAAATTAATGCTCTATGAATTTTCATACCTTTAAATCACATTTGATGTTATCTAGATGAAACAAATTCACCTTCATCAAAATTAAAGATAAAATTCAAATTAAACTAGGAATTGAATTCCAATTAAAATCCAATTAATCATTTAACACTTTAATAATTTAGGATTTAAGTAGCATGTTAATGCCAAATGAATTTTTCACTTCTTTAATTAAACCGATGTTATCTAGATGAAATAAAATTCACCTACATCATATTAAAGACAAAATTCAAACTAGGAATAGGATTCCAAATAAAATCCATCCAATTATTATATATATGTAATTTTCGAAAATTTTAAGGCTTTAAACAATTGAAAAACTCATGTCTTTTACTTAGGTATATTTCTAGGAAATATTTCCATAACACACCAATTAAAATATAGACAATTTTCAATTAAACCTTAAAATTAAAACATGAAAGCATATTAAGAGAATATTCTTTAAAATTCCATCCAATTAAGGAAAAGCCAAAAATTAGATCAATCAAATATTGAATTTCCTTATGTTAATTACCATGATATTATCTAGATGGACACAATCCACCAAAATCAACTAATTAACAAATTAAATCAATTATTTGACTAATTATTCCAATTGGCAATATTTAAAGAAGACAAATTATTCTCTTTAAATTAGAATCTTGATTTAATTGCAAAATCATTCTAATTACCACAAGATATTTTAATTATTCTAGGTTTAGGATTTTAAACCATAATTATAAATAGCTTGCGTGTTAAGAAACGAAACGAAAATACGAAAAACAAAACGAGACGACGAGACGACGCAACCCAAACCCTAATTAGGGTTTGGGCCGCCACTGCCTCGCAGCAGCCGCCGCTGCCGCGTCTGGCCACCGCCGCCGCCTCTGGCCCGTCGGGAACTGCTCCGGCGTCGACCGCCAACTGGAACCACCGCACGCCACCGCCGCCGTTGCCTGGAAACGCCGAGTTTGGCCACCGCAAGCGTCGATCGGCCTCTGCAGCGACGAAGGAGGCCCACGTCGCCGGATCTTGGCAGACCCGACGCGCCTCCAGCGCCGCCTTTTGTATTTGATGAGTCTCGTTCTAAGCCTTGGTTACTGGTCAGTATAACGTGCTTTATTGGATAATATCTGCAAAATAGTTGCTAAAGTGTGCAGGTTGAGGTACCAAATCAGGAGGAAAGGATCGGAAGAAATTCGAGTGAAAAAGCAGCAAAAAATGTGCAACTGGCCAGTATGAGCAGAAAAAGTGCAAACTGGCAATTATGGGCAGAAAAGGTGCAAACTGGTCAGGATGGATGCTACGGAACTGGACACGAGAAAGAAGGACTTGCTTGGAACAATCAACTACTAAAGAGGGGCAAAATTGTCATTTCGCATGAAGAGGCAGCCCTAGAAATTAGGGCAAGCCACCCTATAAATAGGAGTTGAACATAAGGGGATCATCACTTTTTTTTGGACTTAACACTTTATCATCACATTTGACTTATCACTTTGAAATCACTTTTGAGAGAATAGCTCCATTAGCTCTAAGTTCCACTCTCTAAATCCAGCAGCCTGCCATGAAGATTCCGGCCACCAGCCGGCGGGGAGTCATCATGCCTGAATCATTCCAGCCGCCGTAGTCCAGTTCCAGTTTCAGAAGAAGCCATCAGCCATTTACATGCTTTCTTTTAATGCTTTCTTAGTTTAAGAACTTGTTTTACTTGCATTTGTCTCGGATTTCAGTAGTTAAATTTGTTTGAAGCATCTTTTGATTTGAACGTTTGAATGAAGTTAAGTTTTTATGGTTTTATTTGAGTTTTAGCTTTGTTATTGCTTTAAATCTCTCTAGTTAGCTAGATCTGATAGTTTTATGTTGATTTCTGTTGTTTAAGTGCTTGAATCTGCCTAGCTTAGTTAGATCTAGTCTTTCCTCAAGTGTTTACAAGTTTTAATCGGTTTAAGTTTCACAAAAATGCATGGAATTCGTTTTTGTTTGTTTCTGTCACTCTGTCCTATTGACCAGTATGCGTAAATCTCAGTTTTTCTTGCTTTCGTTCTTGATTTCAAGTTAAGTATTGCATTTACGAATTTTTGAGCTTGAGCATTCATCAATGGAGTTTGTTAGATCTAGTTAGTTTAGCTTGGTGAAGAAGAAAATGTCACAATCAAAGATATGTTGCTTTTGTTACTTTTTGCTTTTGTACTTGCACTTTTTCAGCTTTTCTGCAAACCCAGCAGCCAGTCTGCCAGCATGTCCTTTGATTCCCTTTACCTTTTGTCTAGCCATTTTTAGTAAGTTTTGTCTAGTAGCTTCTCATATGCACAACTAGGTGTCCAGCTTTCACAATCACGTACACATCCAGTAGCATTAAGCATTTAGTTACCTACTGGTCAGTATAGGTAGAGTCTCATTTTAATTTTACGCCTAGGTAGAACTCAACCCCAAAAGCGTGGTAGCTAACCAACCCTTCCAAAATGTCTTTGCAATTGCACTTCGCCTACATCCATCTCTGTGGGATCGACCCTTACTCCACTATACTAGCCAGTAGAAGTGGGTTGAGGTATTTTTGTTGACAAGAGGTTTTAGGCACAGACCCAACGACACAGCTAGGTCTAGGCACCCTCCTGGCCAGTTGACACGCACACACAAGAGTCGCCGCCCCTAATATAAAACCTCGTCCTCCAGCGCCGCCGCCTCGCCGATTCGTCGCCTCCAGCGCCGTCGTCGTCAGACAGCCGCTGCAGCAGCCGCCGGAGGCCCACGCCGTCGGATCGAGATCGATCCGACGCGCCTCCGACAGCTCCGCCGCCTGCTCGCCGTCTGCCGCCTCTCCCACTGGACTGGAGCTCCCTCTGGTCGACGACCATCGCCGGCCGCCGCCCCGAGCTCCGCCTCCGTCGCGATCCCCGGTCGGCGTGAAGCTAGGGTTTTTCGAAACCCTAGTTTAATTTTTTTTTTTTTTTTTGTTTTTCGATTTTTAATTAACTCGATTCATCGCGGTCGCTACGCTTGACCGCGATCTTAAATCTTAATTAATCGTTTCTTAATTGTAACAATCTTTTATGTTCAAACACATATGCACATTTAAACATCTAGCATTTAGCAATTTAAATAGATCTAGCATATTAAGAACATAAAACTATAGATCTATGAATACTTGCTTAGATCTAGAATATTCTTGTGAAAAACTCAAATAAAATTCGAGATTCATAATATTCTTTCATCGATCCAAGTATTCAATCATGGACCACTTTATTTCTTGATTCAAAAACATATATTCACTTAAACACATACATATATGTAATCAACAAACATATAATCTAGTATATATTACTTAGAATATATAGATCTAATGATGTTCATCATAGATCTAGAATATTTTTGTGAAAAACTTGAATAAAATTCAAGATTCATAATATTCTTTCATCGATCTAGAACATCATATCATAGATCCAAAATTAAAATCAAGAAAAACATAGATCCAACACATATTGCATTATTTTCGAAAATCCCAAGTTTTAACACTATAATTTTCGAAAAATTCAATTAATCAAATACATAATCAGAGCCTAAAAATTGGCTCTGATACCAGTTGTTGGGACTACCGCAGCGGAAGACACGGAAACCAAATAGGTCCTTGACCGGATCTATTTAGGTGATTATGCATTCGACTCCAATTTCATGCAATTAACATAGATCTATAGATATAACATCAAATAAACACATAATCATGCAATTTGATGTAGATTCGATTGTTACCTCATTTTGATCCATCATAGGATCGAAGTTGCTAGCTGCACCACCCGGAGATCCTTGGTTTATCGACCGTGAATCTTCCAACCTATTCCCTAGTCCTTGATTACTCATCCGTGTGGGCGGATCTCGAACAATCAAAATAGTCTTGATGAGATCTAGGAAGAACACTACACCAATCTATCTATCTCGATTCAATTCTATGGATTAGAATGAACAAGACTAGAACAAACCAAAAACCCTAGATCTCCTTGTTCTATGGCTCGAAAATCGAGGCAAGAAGGAGAGAGAGAGGCCGAGTGATCGGCGGCTAGGGTTAGGGTTTAGGGTGTAACTTATGGTGTGCTAGGGTTTCCACATCTCATCACTATTTATAATGGACTTGTTGGGCTAGGTTGGGGATCCATGGAATGACTTAAGTGTTGGGCTCACCCATTAGATAAATTACTAATTAAATCAAATGACCCATGATTTAATATATTATCAATGGAATATTATTTTGTTCCACTAAAGAATAATATTGCACTCCCACTTAAATCACCAAATTACAAATAACTTGGGTCCATTTTATTTTATAATATTTCCCGCGTTTAAGATTATCTTGATCCATCAATTTAATTCTTTTGTCTGCTATGTGACTAGAATTAAATTAATTCTCCAAAGAGTTTTTCTAGTTTGAAACTTTATTTATTATTCGTGGAATAAATTCCAACTGCGCAGATTTCTGAATAATAAATTTCTCTTTCAAACACCTCATTGGGGATCACCCTTTTAGGGATTTAATCATACCACACTGGGCACGCGAATTTTATGAAATAATATTCCAATACCTTCATGTTATTCAATTACTACCACCCAAGATATCATGAACTTGAGTTACGTACAAAGGCATGTACGCTCGAAGCATCTTTTAGTATACAAACCCCAACAATGGCAGCATGTGATTGGATGTACGTTAGCACTTTAAAATTAGTTAGCATATTAGTACATCCCTATATATATATATATATATATATATACCACCATTCCTAGCCAATCATTTGTACATGTGGACGAATAATAAGCTGCCATGTGGCAATCATAAAAATTGCTCAAGGATAAATTTTCATGGATCTGCAATATCCAATACACTAGATCTAGCATTCATTTTTCCCGACTTGCAATATCGAATACGCTTATCGCAATCTATAGATTGCAGTCTAGCGTTTATACTATTGCGAGTCTAGCATATATAATATTGCAGTCTAGCGTGGTGTCACAAGTGTCATTTTAAGAGTGTTGTCGTTTTAACGCACCCTATATATATATATATATATATATATATATATATATAGGATGTGTTAAGATAACAACCCTCTTTATTGTAACATCATACCACCATTTTAGGCCATTGGATCTGAAAATCGTGTGCTTGTCATGCTGCCACGTGTAAAAACATGGAGGGGTAAAATAGGAAATTTCTAATTTTACGTTACCAGATTGCAGTGTTGTTCATTGAATATTGCAGTCTTACCACAACAATATTGCGGTTTACCATGACTGCAATATCTAATACGATAGACTGCAAACCCGTGTTTTTCACGAAACTTAATCCTAGGCGTCCATAAACGAGATCTAACGGACTATATTGGTGGTATGGTGTTATCCTATCTATGGTGGCACCCTAGTGCACCCCTATATATATATATATAGGTTTGTGTTAAAATGACAACACCTCTTAAGGTAACACCATACCACCAATCCTAGCCAATCATTTGTACATATGGACGAATAATCAGCTGTCATATGGCAATTATAAAAATTGCTCAAGGGTAAATTTTCGCGGACTGCAATATCCAATACGCTAGACTGCAATTTTTCCGCTTGCAATATCCAATACGCATGGACTGCAATCTATAGATTGCGAGTCTAGTGTATTGGATATTGCAGTCTAGCGTTTATAATATTGCAGTCTAGCGTGGTGTCACAAAGTGTCATTTTAAGAGTGTTGTCATTTTAACGCACCCCTATATATATATATATATATATATATATATATATAGGGGTGCATTAAGGTCCTTACATCCCTTTAGTCTTATACACAAAACAAATCACATCCATAGGATAGATGGATTGGATGGTGTTGATTTAAATAACCCGAGCTACATTATTCAGCCATTTTTGTACATTATCGGGGTAAAATCGGCATCACGCAATAATCTGTAGCAGTTTCAAAACTGCAATTCCTAAATTTCAGCGAGACTAATTTGAGCGACGATTTGACAACCCACTCTCTCACAATCAATTCACTCTCTCTCTTCTCTTTCAATTCTCTCTGCAAAGCAAACCCTAGCTGCCTCTTTGAAGGCGAATAACAACATTTCACTACCGATTGAAACCCGATTGAGACTGAAAAGGTGATGGTAAATCTGCCCAAATTGGACTGAATTCATCAAGCGATGGTCGTGTTTCATTTTTTGGCTCAACCACTCGTCGCCGTTATTCTCCCGAGACTGAAATCAGGTAAAACTTCATAATATAACTGATGGGAGTAAGAATTTCAGTTTCTGTTTACATTAAACTATATTATTTTTTAAATTTGTGGTGGTTTTGTTTAGAATGTGAATTTTACTTCCGAGCATATGGATTGCGATTAATTAATTTGTTCATTATAGGGGTTATGGTTGTTCAATCCAATGAAATTTCAACGAGATTTTGATTTTTGATTTAGATTCACTAATTAGCCGCAAGTAATGTGCAATTTTGTTTGTACAATGTAATTTAGGTGTATGTGAATCTGGAGCCCCATGTTCTTCATTGTTGATTAATCTGCTAATGATTGTTCATATGTTTCTGATTTCTTGTTCATTGTGTTTGATGATTGTGTATGCATGTTCATGGAATTGATTATGTTTTTGAATTGTGCTTCAATAAATCAATTATTTGCAGCAAATATGTATATATTACTTTCTATTGATGTGCTACATTATTCTGTGTTATAATATGTTACATTAATACACTTTTGAACTTGCATTATATGCTTCATAAGGTTACATTATCTACTTACATTAGGCAATGATACATTATTTAAGCAAATGTTTACATTATTTCATTGATGTGCTAAATTATTGTGTTATTCTATGATATGTTACATTAACACAGTTGGTTGAGTTACAATATCTATTGTCTATGGTTATTGTATATCTACTTACATTAGGCCTTTAAAGATTATTCCAACAAATGTGTAAATTATTTTCTACGGATATGCTACATTATTTTGTGTTATATAATTCTCTATTACATTAATACACTTTTTTAGTTACATTGCCTACTACATAAGGTTATATGCATACGTTAGGCAATTACACATTATTTAGGTAAATATTTACATTATTCAACGGATGTGCTACATTATTGGTTGTTATTGCTAGTAATGTATTTTTGTAGTTACTAATAATGTACCATTTTGACTAATCAATGTACTCCTTTCTGAATAGGTACAAATAGGGCCAGAGTCAATTTCGATGATGACTTCAAGGATGACATGACCATTGCATTAGTGCACCGCCTGCGGCAAGAAATGCATGAAGAGAAGATGGAGGAGATGGATGGCGATGATGTGCCAGATGTTAGTGGCGTTCACCATATCTGTTATTAATGTATATTACAAGGAGAATAATGTACATTTTCATATTTGAACAATGTAGATAATTTTGTAAACAATGGATACTTGTTCGTAACTGTAATGTAAATATAAAAGATAAATATATACATTACAAAATGCTTGAAAAAAAAAAGTGAAAATCGACATTTACTGGCTGGGTGGGTACTATACCCTAGCCCCAAGGATAAGTTAACCCTAAGGGAAAAAGAAGTATAGTATGTTACTGGGTTGATGGTAAACCCTAGCTCCATGGACTACGAAACCCTTAGGGGACGGATTTAACTTCTGGCCCACAACCAACAAATAAAAATCTATAATACTCAATGAGAGACATGTACATTAAACAACTATATTCGTACATCAGAATCATCATAATATCTAATAACATTATGTCAAACAAAAACTTTGTTGGTGAAATGAGGTTGGTACTATGCCCTAGCCCAAGGATAGCTTATCCATAGGGAATGGGATGAATACTCTAGGTTCATGGTTGAGTACTACATCCTAGACTCATGGACTACTAAACCCTTGGGAAAAAAGATTAACTATCGGCCTTTAGCAAACATATAAAACTCTACATTACTAGGAAGTAAAATATACATTAACCGACTTTATTCGTACATTACAAGCATTATGAATTCTACGACATGTAGTCAAACACGACCTTTGCTGGCTGGGTTGGTAGTATACCTTAGCCCAGGGGATAGCTTAACCCTAAGGAATTGGACCTAAGTTTCGGCCATTGGGGTTCTATACGGGAAGTCGTGGGTACTATATCCTAGCTCATAGGATAAGTTAACCCTAGGGGAATGAATCTAACTTCATGCCCTTAGTGAACGTTATATTAATGAGTCGGTACTACACCCTAGCCAAATGAACTACTAAACCCTTGGGGAAGGGATTTAACTTCCGGTCCTTATCAAACAAATAAAAATTAGATTACTAGCTAAGTGACATATACATTAAATCACTTTATTTGTACATTAATTACTGCAAATTTTTTAGTTGTCCATGACTCATGTTATTTACATTACACGTACCCAAAATGTACATTATATAAATATTATATACGATATATGTATAGTACGTACTTTGCCTAAATTTATCATACAACTCTAATTTATAAAGTATTTTTTATATTATATCCATCATAATATGATGTCTCCTTTATATAATAATTATGAAAATATAAATGGGTCCTTTTACCGTAATTGATATTTCCAACTAAAAATAATAATTAACAATAATTTGCAGTAGAATTTTGAATCTGCAATAGAATAAACCGTAAAAGTTGAAGAGATTAAAGATTTAATTAAGAAAAACCAATTATATAATATATTTACCAATCTTGGAGGAGAAAATTAAGGAAGTATATAACCGCCTAAAATTAGAGGTGTCGATTGTGCCCTTTTTTAATTTAAATATTCATTTAATTAATCCACATGGCACAAAAGCTGAGCGTTAGATTTTGAAATCCAAGGGAGTGGGAAGAGTTTTGTGTTTTCTAACTATTTAGTATTGGGATATGAATACATCCCTATATATATATATATATATATATAGGGGTGCGTTAGGGTCCTTACAACATCTTAGTGTAAAACACAGCACTAATCACAGCCCTTGGATCATTAGATTGGATGGTTGTGATTAGTTACATTATCATACTAAAAATCTACATTATTAGCCGAGGTACATTATTAGACTAGAAATGTACATTGTAAGACTAAAACTGTACATTATTAAACTAAAATGCTACATTATTATCCGAGCTACATTATTAGTCTAAAATTCTATATCATTAGATGACACGTGGCATTAATCTAACCGTTAGATCATAAGATCCAATGGACTGCAAGTGTTTTGAGTTTTACTTATACTTAGCGTTCTGACTTGAATACATCCCTATATATATATATATATATTATATATATATATATATATATGTATATATATATGGGCTTTGAATCAGTAAAGAATTGTACCTACTGGGCCTAGTTATGCGGGGAAACACTGGGCTAATCGAGTTTCGGGTCTTGGATTTTTCTTGGCCTTTTAGTAATGTTTGTAGTAGTAATATTTTTGGGGAATAATGATCCTAAATTAAATTACTCATGTTAAGTTCAATAAGGTACTATGTTTGTTACATATATTTAACTAAAACTAAATAATCGAGAACATCCTAAATGAATGACGGGTGTTGCTGCTTCGTTATTTTTCATAAAGAAAATACTAATAAGATGATATATAGTAGTACTATATTTTATTGTACCACGTATAAACTTGAAAAGTTATACTAATATTAATTTTTATTGTACAACGTACAAACTTGAAAAGTTATACTAGTATTAATTTTAAGCTAAGAGTTGTACGTGCATGCAATAAATTATTTTGCATGTGTTCCTTTAAAGTTTCACCAGTAACTTTATTCATGACAAATATCGAGACTATTCAATAAACAAAGTCAGTTTAAATCATTTTAAATTTTACCCATAAAGTTAAGTAAAACAATTTAATTTCATACTATTAAATAAATAAACAGGAAAAGAGAAGACACCAATAATAAATAGAAATCAACATCAAAACCATATAATACCTTTTTGTAAATGATTAAGGACTGTAGCATAATTGACCATTAAAGTGGAAAAAGGTAAAGATGGAAATGTTTGTTTGAAGAGGAAACTTATGGTATATTCCTATGTTTCCACAATTAGTTAGTATCTCAAAAAAAAATATTGGGCATAGTCTAGGTTTCACAAGTACATATCCTTCTAAATCCCTTTTTTAATTAGAACTATAATAAATTCCAAACGTTATAAAACATTACAAATACTACCCAAAATTAGGCAATGACGATGATATGTCAACATCTCTAGGTAGATGGGAAGAAAAAAGGAAAAGAAAAAAGAGAGAAAAAAAGACTATAATGCAACAAACAAACTCATGGTCCCAACCATTTCTTTTCTATAGCCACACAAGAACTGGTAAATAAACAAGGTGAAAATATCACGGTAAATAATTTTTTGGATGGATTGCACTAAAAAAAGGTTAAATAATTTGGATCCAAACTCATGAATGTTGGATTATAACTTCACCCACTTTACCTAATTTTACTAATTTACTCGTAGCCAAAAACATTGTTCGAATTCGAATTCGAATTCATAAATGTTCAACTATAAATTCACTGACTTTACCAATGAATACAATATTGGAACGAAAACATTTTCCCCTATATACACTTTGTTAATTGGAGAAAAGGTTGAGTAAGACACATTTATGTAGTTGTGGGAGTGATGTGAGAGTAGTATAAGAAGATAGATTTTTTAAGACAATAGTTGTGGGTACATTGGTTTGGGACCATTTGAAGTAATGCCAAAAAAGAAGTGGTGTTTCATATATGAATAGGTCATACTAGTACTGATAAATGAAGCCCCACCACTCTCTCTCTTAATTTTATTTTGAGAGAGGGAAAACATGACTGCAAATGTAATGTCATAAATCATAATGCGACATTGGCCTTTGATAATGAAGGGGAGGCAGAAATGATTGGTGAATCTAGCAGGGAAAGATGGTAGATATTAAATGAACTAAATTGGTTGATAATCAATTTATTTTTTAACTTATAGGGGGAAAATTAGGTATATGAGGATGCAAATAGTTTGTTGGTTTTGTTTTATACTTTAATGAAAGTAATAATTATTGGAAACTCCAGATTTGGAGTCCTTAATTATTTATCTGAGTAACCGAGTTAGTCAATGATTTGGCTATATATAATTATTGTAAATGGAAGCAGAAAACAAAAATTAAAGGTTTGTCAAGTGGTTAAATTAAATATGTATTGATGTAGAGTCAACATCTAGATGAAGAAAGTGGACCAATTGATAGTAATAATGTAGTAAAATGGGAGACATTCATGTGAATGTCACTGCCTTACAACTACCAATAATTTATTTCAGCATTTACCCAATTAGTTACATTCAAACTGAATTAATTTTACTTTCACTACCGGCAATTAATTAGCTGGCACCTTTAATTAGTTTTAGATTATGGTAACACATTCAAAGAGTTATTAATTTGTTGCTAATTCATCCCAGCGAATTATCGGCAGCGTACTCTGTTAGTAAAAGTTAATCACATAATATTGGATTAATTTTTAATTTAGCATTGGAGGTGCTGACATACGACAATATATCCATCAGTAATACTTTTACTTTCTCTACCGGCATTCGCTAGTAATTTTATGTTTTAGATTTGGTATCCTTATTTGTTTCTTTACCCAATTATGTCTACTTGTTTTTTTATAAAACAATAGATAAACCAAATCAAATATTTTCATGTGAATGATAAATGAATAATGTATTTTTCAAAAACACCAAGATCATTAATTATAAAACCTTTAGCAAAGAAGTTCAAGGGCGTTTCTTTTATGAAGTACAATAAGGTTTTATTGAAAATTTGGGTACAAAAATAAAAACTGAACTGTATATAAATTGAACTAGAGATACAGGAACTGAAAATATCGTAATTTAAAGCTAAGTTCTAAGAGTCCTCTTTCCGCAAAAAGATCTACACCCAAGTAGTGTGCCCTAGGATCATACTTGTCATTACAAAGATTAAACGATTTCATCTCGTTTGTAGCAACACTACTGACATCACAAGCTCCGACAAACTGGATGAGGCGAGTGCAGAACTTCATCGATGAAGGTTGCAGAGTGAGAGAGCGTGCGCTTTCGTACGCTAATTTATGCGGTGAATTGGCGTGTGGAATGCATGTGACTACCATATTTATAGGCATTGAGGATCTTGCCAGTACATATTCAAATATGCCATAATCGGTGTAATTACAAGCGCTACATGTGTCCATGTTCTACATCAATCATGTTTAATTTGGAAGATTCGACACAAAGTGATTTTCCAATATTACCAACCCAATTGAGAAACCGAAAGAAATGGATTTTGACGTCTAGTGTTAAAAATCTCTAAATCTTATCTCATATCAACTTGGTGATGATCCTATCTCATCTATATAATAGTGGAAAACCCTCTTTCTTATGATGGCTTTTAAGGGGGTGAACGGTCCATTGCTAATACTCCCTCCGTCTCCGAATAGGAGTCACACTTTGACCAGACACGGGTTTTAAGAAATGTAAAGAAAAGTTGGTTTAAAAAGTTAGTGGAATGTGAGACCCATTATTTTAATATTGGTTTTATAATAAAATGTGAGTGAGTTGAGTTAGTGGAATGTGGGACCTACTTACTATTTATGGTAAAAATAATTGAGGACGGACCGAAATGGAAAAGTGTGACTCTTAATGGGGGACGGAGGGGGTATTTTGGATCATGGATTAAAAATTAATGTGCAAAACTTTAATTTCCTCCTAACCATATTGGTGAGAAACTGGGGAATCATAGAGACCGGGATGGAGGTTGGAAGTTGGAACCCCTTGAGCCAAAACTATTGATTCAGGTATGTTGTGTTTTGATTGGGGTCGGTTGCAGTTTTGCTTTTCCTAAGATTTTATTTTAAGGTGCTTTGAATACGTTGTTGTGTATGTTGTGTTTTGATTGGGGTGAGTTGCAGTTTTGCATTTCAAGGGGTTTTAGTTTAGGGTCCTTTGAATGCGTTATTGTGTTTTGCGCGCGGGTTGCTTATATTCAAATGAGTATAAGTTGTTAATTTTAGTATAGGTGGTAAAATTATTTGCATTTTATTTGTGTTGTCACGGGTTTAATTCATAATTTTCAAAGAACGCCCAAACTATGAGTGACATTTTATAAGGGTGATATCATAATTTTATAACCATTTCCTTATTTCTATTGTTATCTTAAAAAAAAATTCACAGGCCCATTTTTGCGTTGTCTTGCCACTTTATTTATACGTATATGATACGAGACATATTTTTAAGCTAGTAAAATGTTTTGTATGTATGTATATATATATAGGGGAGCACTAGGGTGCCCCCTTATTTAGAGTCATAACGTACATCCAATCTGGTGCTGCCATGTGGCACAAAACATGCAATATTTTAAACACAAAAATGCAATCTAGTTGTATATGCATTTTCGCAGATTGCATTTTAGTTGTATGTAAATTGCATTTTATAGTGTTGAGTTTTGCATTTTCACATAAATTGCATTTTTTATTGTTAAGTTTTGCATTTTCACATATAAAAATGCAATTCGTCTATATATAAAATGCAAATTAAACAGTCAATATCAAAAATGCAAAACTCAATGATAAAAAATGCAATATGCATATAACAAAAATGCAATCCGCCGAAATTCATTTATAGCTTCTACAAATGCGTATTGCATTTTTCTGTATACAATATTGCATTTTTCGTGCCATGTGGCAGCACGTGGTTGGATGTACGTTGTAACTTTAAAATTAGTTGTTATACTAGTACACCCCTATATATATATATATATATATATATATATATATATAGAGGAGTGATCAATGTTTCACTAATTTTAAGTGTATAACTAGAGAACAAATCTCAGCCACATATCTTAATACTTAAAATTAATCTTATGGCTTAACTATTTTTACATATTTTAATTAAAAAGTAATTAACAAGGGCATTTTTGGAAACTATATTCTATGGAAGATTCACGCTAATTCCAGATCTTGCTGCAACAAAATCATCCAGATTTTCGGCGACGCCGTCCTTCGCTCCGCCACCGATCCTTGCAAACGTTCCACCAGGTTGCACACACTTGCTGCGCGCTGCACAGCTTCTCCTCCACCCCCAACCTCTTGAGAATGTTGTCGGTCACATCTGCAGGCAGCTCGATCCACGGCGGCGAGGATGAATCGGCCGTCGCCGGAATTTCACATTTAGTGCTCATACTTCGACCTGCAAGTAACCGCACAGCTCGATTCTCAAATTATCGATGGAAATGAGGGAAAAACTTGCTCGATTTCACAGTAAAAGTAAAATTAGGGCTCAAAATTAGGATTACACTGCAAATAACCGCGATTTTCAGATTATCGGTGGAAATGAGGGGAAAACTTGCTCGATTTCGCAGTGAGTAAAATTAGGGCTCATGTTCAACAATCACATCTCGCAAAATATTCATCTCAAGAGTTAATTTCCTCATCTTAATTGTTGATTTCATGAACTGCTATATCAATTTTCTCGAAGCATAGATCACATACACTTCACTCTAACACCTTCCCGGAATACTTCACTCTAACCATGTTTTACTTCACCTGAAATGGAAAACAAAGCACTACAAGCATAGATCACGAGACACTTCACTCTAACACTGTTTTACTACAAGCATAGATCACAGAGAGCACAATAAGCATAGATCACAAACACTTCACTCTAATAATGTAATAATTCACTAAATGAAAAACAGAGCATGTAGTTGTTACTCACGATCAGAGTCTATGGTTGTTGTTTTTCTTTTTTTCTGTCGATCAAAACCTACACAAAACATAGAAGTAGTTAACTGTAGTAATTAACTGTAAGCTAACATCTGTTCTGTTCAATTTGGATTCCATAATAAACTATTGCATATCTCATTTATTAAACACTCGGCGTTAGAATTTGCAGAATTCTCAAAACTAAATCTAAATAAGAATGAGAAATCTAAATCAGTAACTAGTAGAACAACTTACATTTTGAAAAATCTTTCTCATTTGGATTCATTGTTCGACTATGGATGAAGGCGACGGCGATTGCAGCGACGATGGATGGAAGCGATGGCGACGGTGGATGGAAGCGACGGCGACGATGGATGGAGGCGACGGGAAGAGCAGTGATGGTGGGAGATGAATTCTGCAATTTAGTGAAATGTCTATTATACCCCCACCTTGTATAGTGAAGTAAATCTGTGATAGAGTGAATTGATTTCTCCTTCAAATTCGAAAATCTCATGTGTTAAAACTAGCCCTTAATTTTCTTGATCTTGTGGCTGTGATTTGTTCTCTAGTTATATACTTAAGGGGCACTTTTCCCATATCACTACTCAATATATATATATATATATATATATATATATAGGGGTGCGTTAGGCTCCTTTGCAGCCTAAGTGTCCTATTTCCTTCTTAATCTCAGCCCTTGGATCCTTGAATTGGATGGTTGTGATCAATGCATTATTAGTCTATAATGTTGCATTATTAGCCGTTGTGCATTATTAGAATGCAAATGTGCATTATTAGTCTATAATGTTGCATTATTAGCCGCTGTGCATTATTAGAATGAAAATGTGCATTATTAAATGCCACGTGGCATTAATCTAACCGTTAGATGACAAAATCGTGGGGCTAGGATTAAGAAGGAAAAAGGACAAAAGATATGAAAAGGATTTGAATACATCCCTATATATATATATATATATATATATATATATATATATATGCGCGCGCGTGTTAGGGTTTGGTAAAGAATTGGCAGAGCTATCTATATATATTGTTCTGAGATGAAAATGAATGCAAATCACAGTATGCAGGTAAACTGCAGTACGTATGTATAAAAATTGTCTCATATACGAGTTAGAAAAAGACAATAATATTAATTCTAAATTTCAACATCAAGATCCTCTCAAGATCTGAGGAAAATGATATTTCACCACCATTCTAGCTATAATTCAATGAACTGGTAGGGCTCCATGCCACCGGTAACTACAAAGAGATAATTAGAGGATGAGTAATAGAAATTAAAAATATTTATCGACTCTCGTTAATAGACCCAAACTCCCGACCTCATTAATCCCGACACTTTCACGCTAGTTTAAATTAAGTAATTTAAATTGTTAGGAACTCATGACTTCGCCACTGCACACAACCCTAGTCGATAAAATTAATTCAATGGTACTACTTTATCATACATATAGTAATGTAAATATTAATAGTTTTTTCATATCATAGCTGTACCATCTTAATAATTTATGTATCAGACATGCGTGCATAATAATTATAGCTAAATCAATAATTTTGCAAGTTACTAGGAAAAAAGGATTTTGATTTAATTATAAATAAATCATGATTATAGGGTTGATGGAAACATCTGATAAAGAAACGTGTTGGGTGGTCCTAAAATATCAGTTTGCAGACAATTATACTGATGTATCATTGAGCATCAAGCTTTTAAAGATAGTTCAATGGCATGTTGTTTTCTGTTCATATATATAAATTGACATGTGTTGCAAAAAATAAATATTATACATGAATTTATATTATATTACATTTTTGGAATATATTGATCCCTTATAACTAAATAGTTTGTTGGATATTAGTGAGTGGGCTCCTATTTTATTTCATCCACTTGTATACTCTTCTTCTTATTTACTATGGTATCAATTAATAACCCACCCCACCGGAATATCTACTTCCCATTTAATTTGCATATAAATATTAGTATATGATAATATAACTAATCTCAGCCATTCCGCGGTATCTGTATTATTCATAAATTTTGTTATATAATTATGGATTATTAATTATATATACGTAGTTTAGTATTAGTACAGTAGTATATATATTGTTGAGTTAATGCAATTCTGCATTTTTAGTTTAATAAATTCAGCAGTAATACAATCTACGGTATTTTGTATAACAATACAAATTACTCATTTTTATACACATACTAAAAATCGTCATGATGTCAACATAGTACTCCTATGAATTATCTTATCGAGAATATTATTATTATTATTATTGTTATTATTATTATTATTATTATATTTACTGAATCATTTCCTGAATTGAAACGAGCAATTAAAAATCATACCTCTAATTTTCAAATTAATGTAAATCAATTTTTAATCTAAAAATAGGATTCACTGATGAATGCATAATTAGGTTAAATTAATAAAAAAACATCACTGGTAAATTTGTACTTTGTCTTGACCAAATGATCGCCTTGAGATCATCAGTTAAGTATATTTATTCACAATAAATGCAAAAAATTCCGCGAATCAAGGAGGCATGTTCTAAATTTTGAACTATTTAACTTTTAAGTCATCAACTCTTACTTAACTTGAACAGTGTGTGTGTGTGTGTGTTATATACCTATATATATACTCCATAACCTGTAAGCTGCTAATTAATTAATTCATGTCTGAATTTTGCATTATATGAAATTCTAATGCAATAAAAGAAATGGGGCCTAATTTAGGTGGAGATTATAAATACTCTGGTTAGCAACATTAATTAAAAGGAAAGGACAGAACAATTGCATATGTTGGATGTTTGTCACGTCTGGTGTACTAACCGATGAGACTAACTATATACTATACTTACTATTTCATCCAAGCCATACAAACGGTGCACTCCTATCTATTCAATCTGGCTTACGTGGCTACAGTTTATGCGACTTGTTTCCTTCTCCGACCGACACCATAATATCAACTCTAAATGCATTAGAAATGCCATAACAAGGTTAACCGCCTATTCAAAATCAGAACCGTCCGCCATGTCATAAATCGTAACTATGATCCAGCACATGCACTCAGTGACGAAGCCAGAATTTTGTCGTTGGGAGTCCCAATTCACTTTTAAAAAAGTTACAAGTTTTGGAGTATTTTTTGGCATCAATATCATTGAAAATAGTAGTATATGGTATTATGAGTAGTAAAGAAATGCAGTGATAGAAAAGAGAAACAAGAGACAAATCATAAAAATAACTAACGAGTGATGGAAATTAGAAACACATATCATCGTTGTCGTTAAAATTGCACGTTTGAAAGTTTTTCTTCAAAGTATGAGTAAAACGTGTGTGAAACAAAAAACAGAAAGCTAGTAGTAAATAAGAAAATAAAATTGAGAATAAAATAGAAAACAAGAGAAAAGATCATATATGTAAAATTTAATTGGAAGTAAATAGAAAAATAAAAGAGAAGTTCGTGCATTTAAGTAAAATTGAAGTAGAATTTAAATAGAAAAAATAAGAGAAAAAATAATATCACATGGAAGTAAATTAGAAAAAAACTATAAGTAAATGAGAAAATAAGAAAAAAAAAATTCAGAAATGTATATGAAAAGCATGTAAAACGAAAAAAAAACGAGTATTAAAGATAATTGAGAGTAAATTAAAAAATAAGACCAAAAATCATGTAGTATATAATAAGTAAAATACTAATAGATGTAAATAGAAAAATAAAAGTGGAAATTGTTAAATTAAATAAAATTAAAGTATGAGTAAAATAGAAAATAAGAGAACTTCATGTGCAAGTGAATTTGAAACCAAAAATGTAGGTAAATAAGAAAAAAAGGGCATATAGATAAAATAATAGCACAAGAGAAACAATAGTAGTAGTGTGCAAGTAACATTTTAAAAGGAAAATCAGTAGGAATCAAATTCGGAACAGAATGATTTAGTACAGAATGATCTAGTACTCACTTCGTTTTCTGAAAATAAGAATTCTTTTTTTATAATCTGTTTACTACTCCCTCCGTTCTATAGTAATGGAAGTGTTTTTTTCGGCACGAAGATTAAGAAAAATTGTGTTAGGTGAATAAGGTAAAGAGAGAATAAAGTGGAAAATGAAAAAGGCAAGAGATGAAGAGAGAAAAAAGTAAGAGATGATAAAGTATGTGTGAAAATATGTGTTGATTTTTACTAAAAAAGACAAATGACTCTATTACTATGGAACGTACCAAAATGGCAAAATGACTCTATTACTCCGTTCTTTATTAATAGAGGTATTTCTTTTCGATACGAAGTTTAAGAATAGTGTGTTAAATGGATTGTGAAAAACGCAAGAGAGAATAAAGTAAAAATAAGAATTACTTTTTGACAAAAATAGAAATGATTAACTTGGAACTTCCCAAAATAGAAAAATGAATCTATTAACATGGAACGGAGGGAGTCTGCCTTATCTATATTTGTCAATAGCTAGGTCTTGGAGAGGGCAAAAGAGTCCTTAAACACACTGGTCCCCTTGTGAGGTGCAAAGAATGCAACTTTAGTGGTGAAAAGAAAGGGTTTTGCATGAATGAAGGTTGGCTAGCTATTGCATGACTAGAGAAAGGACCCCCCACCCCACCCCCACCCCCATGTAAGTTGAATCTGCAAATCCAAATGGGGACACTTGCATCACCCTTAAACCACACACGGTACATATATATATTGTAATTAAAATCCTATGATAACCCAAAGCAATTTAGGACAACGACTTGTCTTCAAACTGCATACCAAAAAAGCTTGAATTATTAGTATGTAAGTGTGGTGTACAAACCAAGAATAATTGCCAAAAATATAATGGGTCAAGCACGCATCAACGACTCCACAAATTCATGAGAGAGAGATAAAGAGAGAAAGCCCTTCTCTGAGCATAAACTTTTGCTCATCAAGTAGTTGCATATTGGAAGTAGTGAAAGTTAGAAAGCTGTAAAAAATTCCTTGTGAAGATGACATTCAGAAACTTTTAGATCAAATCTGTAATTTTCTACAGTTTTTTTTTCACATAAAAACAAGTACATCTAGAGGTAAAAACATTAGGTGAAATTCCCTAATATGTATACCATTTGATTTGAATTACAAATGACAACAAAAACTTCATATAACTATGCAATGATGAAAAGCCATAAAAACACCCTGACTGCACATGTCTTCTTCCTGTCAGAAACATTCAATTCTTCTCTAATTATTACTTACTTAAATTACACTAAACTGTAGAATTGATTATAATGAAATTAAATTTATACTATTTGATCTAAGCATATGATACTAGAATTCAATAGAAAATCTCAATTAATTAATCACTAGGCAGATTAGGGTATTATAAATGATTGTATTTCAACAAGAAACTTGGAAGAAGTTTTGATAGTTTAAATGGGAGGGTTTGACAGTAGAAAACATCATGGACCATTATATATATGAGAAGAAAAGACAAGAAAGCCAAACTGCAAGTGATAGTGTGTGTGTGTGTGTGTGAGAGAGAGAGAGAGGGGGTACTTGGTGAGAGGAGGTGCAGGAGGAGAGAGATAATGATGAACTCCCATTAGACATCTCTTTCATGGAAGTAATGTTTGCTAACATTTTTGGACCACTTTAAGGAAAGGTTCCAAGATATACTAGAAAAACACCCAACTTGATAATAAGAACTACCCAACAATGCCTTTCTACATGGTCCTGCACATGAGAGAGAGAGAAGAGAGAGATGGCCGGTGAATATCTTGTTTAAATTCAAGAAACAAACCCTACTAGTAATGCTTCGCTAATTAATACCAGTACATCTTTAATGGACTAAAAAAGCCAAAAAATAAAACTATTCCACATACTCCCATCTTTATAAATCAACGTGATTGATATTCAGACAAGAATCAATTTTTGGTGGTTGGATTTGGCCGTTTTTTTCAGGAAAAACAACAAATAAGGGCCCAATAATTAACCTACATTGATGACTTTTGCTAGTTCTTTGTGTCCTTGCTATTGTACATAAATAATAGGGCTCGTGTTTAAGTAATCAATTATCACTACTGTATTGCACTCACCTACTACAGAAACACAATCAAGAAACTATTTACAAGTGTAGAAAAACACCCCTCCCTCTAAGAAAATAACCTAAACAAGTACTTACTTCTCTAGACTCCATATAATGTGTGTATAGTATTGATAATAGTATCGTGTATTTTATACAGGCTAACGTGTATGAATGATACGAGAATAGAAGAATGTTTAAAGTAAAATTTATGCGGCCACTCCTTCTCCAGCCCCACCATATCCTCTTCTAACACCCCCATATACAACAACTCTACTCCTCTTTAAATTTTCTTTTCCCTTCCTCTTCCAAATTCTTTTCCATTCCCACCCTTGCCTAAAAGGAAAACTCCCACTTCCTCCATATGGATAAAGCATCTGAGAGAGAGACTCGAGACTTCATGAGCGTCAGTCCTTCTCTCAGCTGCCCTTCATCCGCTCTGCGCCCCGCGACAAGGGCGCCGGAATAAGACTATTCGGCCAAGAATTGGGCACCAAGAAAACCCCAAAGGACGATCCCTCAGACTCCAATGACGACGAAAACAACCTCAACAGCACTCAAGACTCGAGGCCAGCAACGGAGGCAGCAGCCGGAAATTCGAGTGCCACTACTGCTGCCGAAACTTCCCCCACCCAGCCCTCGGCGGCCACCAAAACGCCCACAAGAGGGAGAGGCAGCAAGCCAAGAGAGCTCATCTGCAGTCAGCAATGCTGCATGGTAGCTTGGCTGATTCTCACGTCTACGGCCTAATGAACTACAGCCGCCTCGGCTCAGCACCGCCGCTGCCAGTGGCTTACCACTCTTGGGGCGGTGGAGGCGGCGCTGCATCCAGCAGCGCCTACACCGCCACCAGCAGGATCTATGGCAGCTACGCAAACACCGCCGCTCAGCCGCAGCCGCAGCAGCAGCGATCAGCTGCAGCCCCTTGGCCTTCTGGCGGGTCCCTGCTGCTGCTCCGGCTGCGTTTGCTGGCCGCAGCCAGCAACACCGCAGACGCCACTGGAGATGAGGGCCTTACCATCGTCGATCAGTAGCATTCCAGCCTCTCAGCTGCGGTTTGGATACGAATCAAAGGCTCAAATGCAAGAACATGTGAGTTTGGATTTGCATCTTTAGCTGGATTTTCTTGGAAAAAAAAAAAGAGGAAAATATAAATGAATTGCTTATTTCTCGAGGAATAACATCATCTCAGATTCTTGATTTTATTTACAAGAATTCATACTAGTGTGTAAATGAATTAACTTCCTCGGTTATTTACTTCGTTCATTTTTTTTTATTATTATTACTCTATTTTCAAGAATTCTTGTCTCAACTAAGTACTCCATCACACTAGTGATTCAAATACCTGTAAAGATTCAAAATAAATTCAAATGTGTTAATTCTAGCCGGCCCCTCTATGGGCGTTTCTTACAAAATTAATACAATCGTTAATGTTGTTTAGATCACAATAAATTAGCATATATATATGTACATTTATGCCACGGCCTGTTTCGGAAATGACACGTGCCATGCGATTTAGGATTAATGTCATAAAAAGGTTTCATATTTGGAGCAAATAATATTAGTCTATGATTCGACTCTCACTTATTTTCACTTATCATTAGTACACTACAAGGGCCAAGTGTTGATTTATCTATCGACCTAAAACCTCTATTATTTTGGTGCATATACATCTGAATTATTAGAAAACGGATATATGTCGATATGCTTATTAATTATTGGGAAAAGAATGACTCACATAAACCTACCAAATCATAAACCATTTCTAGTCATGCTGTAACGTTTTTAGATATATTTCTATTCCGAATTACGTGTAGTAGTACTAACCTAGTTTAATCCAGTAAATGAATATTGACAAACGTTCCTAATAAATTGATTTTCTTCTCAAATCTAACTTGGGTCACTTTTTCGACACCTTGTTATCAAGCTAGCAGCCGAAATATCGCATTTTTATGACTGAAGTTAATTCAGATTATATTTGAAAAGAAAATCAAATTTAGGTAGATATTTTTGTCCCTATTCGTTCATTGGGTTAAATTTGAAAACAAATGCTTTTTTAGGTTAGATTAGAATATTTAGCCAAATACTTGAAGTGGAAGATAAAAAACCATCGCATCGAGGTGTATGAGAGGGCTTGTATAGTTGTATATGTAATTAGATTTTGAATTGGATGGACCTGACATAATTTCAATTATGGTACCTCTCTTTACCCCACTGCAGATACCCAAAAAAAGAGACCAAAAAAGAAGCAAGAACACAGTGCATAAGGGAATAATAATTCAAATAAGAGAGGGGTTTAATTTTACCAAATGAGAGAGGAGAGATGAATCCAGGCCAATTATCTGAAGGCCCACGAATTAATAGTCTGGTGATGACAGAAAACCTACAGAAACACATGTAAGCGAAAAAGTTGACAAATAAAGAGGAGAACAAAGACATATGAAGAGTAGAATGCATTATGGAAGTTAGGACCACAACACCTCTAACACAGACCACTGGGATTCAAGCAACAATTGGTTGGACCACAACCTTATAAACGAGGTTGACACCTTTAACACTCTTAACCTCCCAATGGATAGGATGGGTGGGAACATATCCACTCATCTTCAACACAACACATAATGTTATTTCTCCGTCTACCATATCATATTCATAAAGCACTTACCCGAACAGCAGTAGAGTGCTCGTTTCATGGCAACGCTATATCACCAACACCAGCAGAATGCACATCATAAGCAGCGGAGACCTGAGATATTTTCTTTCAAAACATAATAAGAATCTTTACCACCAGCATAGATTATGTCAAAGATGAAACTTCTAGACTTCTCATCAGGTCAGAACGGACGCGGTAAAAAACTCTGCTCACTGCATCTGTAGGGGACGCGCTTCAGAAGTCTCGCCACGAATACCAACTGCATATACATTTATTAAGCGGGACACAAATGAGTTTTACAACTATTCCATAATTGCAATTAATTTCTCTTACCAGTCTATGCTACAGAGGACAGCAGAAGTACATTAGTAAATACTAATCATATAGTTCAAGTTACAAAGCACGAAATTGAATGTATAACTTAGATTATAACTGCAGCACGGCTTGGAATTCAACCATGTAACTAACACTGACCTAGAACATATAAACAATATCATTGATCACAGTAAATTTATAGCAATTCTACCTACCTCTTAATAGCCAAGCTTTGTGATATATCAAGATCAGTACCACCAATATTAGTGCAAGACCTAATAAATATTTCCATACTACCTACCTGACTGCACTTATTCTGCCAGAAAATAGCAAAATACACCAACATTGGTTGAAATAGATGGGGTCTAGTGTTACCACGTACCAACACACACAAGAAATTGAAATGCAAAACATGTCGATTGTATCACTGGAACAGCAGTAAAAGGCAATATATTACAGACAGAAAACTTAAAAGGAAAAAGGCCGGTTCTTGTGCTAGTACAAGTCATGTTACAAATTATGTATAATGCTCAAAATAACCAAAGAGCAATGCGAAGCAGTATTTAATTTGTTAACATTTCTTAAATCTGATATGGTCATCATATGGCCTCAAATGGCAGATCAAACAGCTGAGTGTGCAAGCCAGTTAAACAGACAGAAATTGTTATGTTTATTAATTTACATGATACACAAAATACAAAACAGAACCAAGTAGAGTAGCTAAGATTCTAAACCCCTCCAGCCAATCACGGAAGCTGCTTCTGTTGAACTCTAGAGATGTGATTGTCTTCAATATGTCTTGTAAGCAATGAAATGCCATAATGGGAAACACTTGAAGAAGCCAAATAAGATGTCACAATGAGTTGACTGAGCTTCGGTAGTGCATAGCCTGTGAATTAAGGCGAAAATGAATCATTCTGAAAAAATTATTGTTAAGGCTTTCAGAAAAAGACAACAGTTGCATGTGATGAGAATGAGGTAGTGTATGGTCCTAGTACCTAAAGGGAGCTAAATAGATTATGTCTTCTTTTCTGGGATGCTACTTTGGGATGTGGTACATAAACGATAGCTGTCGGGGTTGTGAGTATTAACTTTCCTTTGAGATTTTGTTGATACCTTTTACTTGTGAAGCATGGAAATGCCCCCAGGTCCATGTACTTAATCCAGGGAAGTCCCAAGGACAAATGAAAAAAAAAAAAAAAAAAAGTGCAAAATACATCCCCTGGGGGTATATATAATATTTTACCATGTATTTTTTTGTTTTAAATACGTTTTATTACGGTCAAATGTTTTTGGAAAACTGCTGCCACTGCCTTCCTTTCAGACATTCACAAATGAACCATCCTCTCAACGAAACCCTATGTTTTTAGAAAACTGCCGCCACTGCCTTCCTTTCAGACATTCACAAATGAACCATCCTGACATCCTCTCAATCCTAAACCCACTTCCCATCTAACTCCAACCACTAGGTAAGCCGTCCACCGCTGCATCTGTGTTTGAAGTCCTCTCATCTCTGCTTCCGCATAATCTCCTCTCACATCAGCCTCCTCTGAAATCTCCGCTGCCTCACGCCGCTGGAATCACCAGGCCCATCCACTTTCTTCTCTGGACGCTAACAGCAACTAAATCCTAAACACTATTTGCTTAATTTTATCATAGATTATGTGGTTACAGCATATTTTCTGAATCATGGATTCTTTACACCTTAAAAGTATTTATGACATATCGTATCTTTATTTCTTAATATTTGACATATCGGCTACTACCCTGTATCATGCATGTAATTTGTCGTAGTCGCCATGCTTCCTAGCTCTAACTATATTTTAGTTATACATGAAGATCATATTCCTATGTACTACTGTACAAGTTTTAAATATGTTGAAAACCATTAGTAACTTTTATAGTAGGAGAATCTCTGATTTTCACTCGTTTTATTACATTTATATGTTCTATGTCAAGTAGACTATATTCAAAGAAAAAGATATATGCTGCAGATATTATTCAGTGGCTCAAATCTTGCAGGAAAGGAGAAGAATTAAGCTACAAAGCATATAAATATTGATATTACAGAAAGCACATGTAAAATAGTAGTAGTAATTATCTGATTATAAATGACACAAACCTCCAAACGCAGCACTAGCTGCAGAGTACATCAAAAGAGGTGGAACCTGCCAATTGGAAAGGCAGAAAGATTATAAATCTCATACAAAATTGTTTTTTTTTTGGGGAGGGGGAGGAATTAGCTGTCGTAGCAGAATAATGTATTTATTACATTGACACGAGTACTGAAAAAGCAAACATAGCATACCCCAATAAAAAAGGGAAGCCACTTAGGCCCCTTCACACGGTTTTGGAAATAAGGAATTCCTAGAAAGACATCATCGAAGGTTAATGAGATAAGCTGATAGACAAAGAAACACTTGAATGAGTGAATAGATGGAATTGGTCTACCTGTGTTAAAACCATGAATTGCACTGAGCAAACCCCAATCCCATAGCCAGCCTATTCAGAACAGTGCATTTCATTGGATAATATCAGTTATGATTGTCAAGGAGAGTGGGGGACGTATATTATATACATGTGGATGTTCATGTATGTGCACATACACAAATTCATAATGTCATTTTTAGGCATAGGAATCCACAGTTTGTAAATGTGAAGGTAAGAAACTACTATCAGAATCGGAACATGACAAGCTGCCCAGATCTATGATATGCATATGTTTCTTTAAAAGAAGAATTCAGGCAGATATACTCCTTTTAGCAAAGGAAAGCACATGAGTATCTTGTCTTACACCACCAATATTTAATACAATATCAAATTGCAAACTCTCCAGAATGAATTTGTACAAAAACAATGAGAACATCTAAATAAAATTAATCGACAGTGTCTCCATTTAAACTTTAAAAGGCAAACAGCAGCAGGAGTAGGCGCAGCCGTGCAGCTATCTCACTAAGAGCAATCGTAGATTCATATCTTCAAAGAAATAATAAGTAAGAGAAGCAAATCAGTTTACTTGTATGGACTCAACACCCAGATAAGAACTGATAAATTATTACCAAGTACAGATGTTGCCGTGCAAAACCTAGTGACTCAGAGCCCATCTAAATATATCAGAGTAATGCTGCACATGTGCATCTTTGTAGGATGGGATTACTGAAACTAGCAGAACTTGGAGTCATGGACAAGAAGTTGCTGATTGAAAAACCGAATGATCACACAAGGAGCATGAAGGAGTGTACAAAGAACAATAGATCAGGATTCATTAGCTACATAACTCCTATCATTCTCATTTATCCTATTATATTAATCAACATTTACTACCTAACTGCTGATACTTGTCATATACTACTAAACTAGCTACTTAACCAAACTCGGGAACTAAACTAACAATCACAACATAAGAAGAACATATAGAAATATGAAACGGAATCCATTACAGAAATCATTCGCCCCATTCTAAAATCAAACTAGTATAGAAAAAAGCAATTCAAGCATCAAAACAGCTATTACTAAAGACCGCGCACATACCACGTTAGTGGCGTCGTGCAGAACCGGTGCGATTTCCCATTCCGATTTCTCCTGCTCCAAAAAATAGTTAAGGACACATTTCATCAAACAGCTGACCGGCATCGCCAAATACAAGTATACGTGGACACACACACAGAGAGAGTGAGAGATAGTACTTAGCAGGATTTAGAGAGAGAGGCAGCGGGGCAACGGGCGGTGCCGAGGCCTGGTTTGATGGTGGGATCGTGTATGAGATTACCTCGTCGCAGCTTCTCTTCGTACACTTCCCGCGTCCCCATCAATTGATCGACAAACTCCTCTCCCCTTCCAATTGATCAACAAGTATCTCTCCTTGCAATTGATCTAAACAATCATCTCTCTTCGCACTCGAAAATTCGTGAATTCAACTTCAATGAGGAATTCATTTCCAGCTGAAGGTTTTCATCATCATTACTATGGGCTTTGGGCCTCAAAATATCTTAATACTCTACGATTAAGGCCCGCTTAAATGTGAAATAGAAAAACCTGTAGAGGTCACTACAAAATACTACATGTCGTTTTAGTTTTAAATTTTTTTATTTAGTTCAACTTATTTTTTATTAATTGACCTATAAAATATGCAGTTATTGATATAATTTGAAAGGTTAAAATAATTATGAGGCATTTATTATTGATTTAATTTATAATTTATGGTATTGACACACAAAAGTCAATTCGGAAAAGAATGTTAAACATTACCACATCTTCTACAAATACAAATTCTATATATTAATCAAAACTATCATAAAAAATTATACTCCACTCTTTGTTTGATCGACTTTTTCGTTTATGTTTTAGGTGGAGTTCTATGTAGCTAAAGTAATTTTGCGACTGATTAGTTTATGATGAAATCATGATGATGGAAGTATCTTTTTTTCGTGCATCAATTTGATCGAATTGGACCTGCTCAAAGTTGGAGTGTTTGAGTTTATGAAAGAAAGTGTATTTTATTTTATGCTTTCGTTTTGACTGAACAAGTTCGCAGTTTACATGGCATTTTTACAACACAAAGTATTACACACGCGTGATGCACGGATTAAGTATTTTGAAAATATGGAACTTATGTTGAAACAACACAATATTAAATGCATTATCACCACTAATATCATTATCATCACAAAACAATAAGAAAGGCTCAACATAAGAAAAATGTAGAAGGGTATAAACATGAATACTTATTTTTCCACATCTACTCCCGAGACACCTTAATAGAATATGGACTTTATGTTGAAAAACATAATATTAAATGTATCATCACAACAAACATAATCATCATCGCAAAATATATAATTTTCGAGTTCTAAAATCAAATGCAAGATCACATAAGTTTAATAGAATAAATCTAATATTACAACGATACTGCAAGAATACATCATCGAATGTAGTACTTCGAGTATCGATCCAAAAATACTTTATTTTTAAAAGTAAAGATTATTTAACTCTAAAGCAAACAAAATCCATAACAATAAATACTTTATTTTTAAGATTTTGATCAAAGATCATGCAACAACAATTAAAAGAAATAAAATAAGCAAGACGAATTAAGAGATGAAATTGTTGCTCCAATCATTCACGATAAAACGGTGATTTATTCTAATATTCAATTATATCTTATGAATTACGGGATTACAAAATCAACTCTGATGCAAATGAACGTAGAAAAACTATGAGAATGATTAAACTCGATGGATAAAAAGAACTCAACTAAATTGAGAACTTCGGAGTATAAAAACTCAATATCAAATTATTATTCAAAGTCTATCTTTTAAGATCAAACAATGAAGCCTTTATATAGGCAAGGAAAAATCATAAACTTATGGAAAGAAAATAACTAAAAAGATAATAAGCAAAAATAACTAATATTTTTTCGATCTCCTAATTCTATAACTAGGAAATAAATAAAACCAAAAATATACTTTCTTACCCTCCAAGACTTGTCTCTATAACTGCATCATACTCCCTTCTTGAAAAGACTCGTCCTCGAGTCTACTTTATCTCCATCACCACGTCTCACATACACCAACAATTATGGCATTTCCACAAATATACCAGTATCTTCTACAACCCCAACAGAGTAAAACTCCAAAAGAAGCTTCAAAGAAGCTCCAACAGAGTAAAACTCCAAAAGAAGCTTCTTTGTGCCTGAGTATTTGTCTCCATCGAGATCCTCCACAGATTTCCCCAGCATGGAAACTTTTAAGAGACCTAGAATAAGACTAGGGCAAATTCTTTATACCACTGATGGAGCAAAGAACAAATTTGTAAAGGATACTGTATATCAGCTGCTTTAAGCTTTGCATCACAAAAGAGCTACAGCTTCAATGAAGAATTTGTTTAAATTAACATTACGCAATTCATCCATTACCCCTTCTCGCTGCTCTTCAATCGACATTGTGTGAAATTTTTCCTCTTCAAATCAGCAAACTGCTCAGTGATCTTCGGATTCGAGGCTCGATATTTCTCAATCTCCTCCTTCAACCTCGCCTCCCTTCTATCCTTCCTCCGTGAATCCATCCTATGATCAATCGTCTCCCAAACAACATCAACTTCTTTATCCAAATCTTCATACTCGGCAGAAGCAAACAAACCGGCATCATTTCCTTCGAATTCATCGAATTTCTGATTCTCGTCATATCCCTTTTCCTCTGCTGCAGATTCAGAATTTTGAAGATCCACTCCCATTTCCTTAGTAACGACATCTTTCTCGATACCATCACCATTTTCATTAGCACTATCGACTGATTCAAGTCGACCTCCTCTTCAATAACCTTCCTGTATCCATTCTCTGTTGTCCCTCCAACAACTACTCCTAAATCTACCACATTCACACCAAACTTAATGGTATCAAAAACATCATAGAAAATATCTTCGTCGGGCTTTTCCATATCCCGCATCGAAATATATCCTCGCATACGGGCTTATCATACACGGCATCGACAATATATCCTTGTCGTATCGGGCTTAGACTTCCGCCGTAGACGTCAGTGAATAACGAAATCCCGAACGACGCCCGCGCATGAGATCTCATGGGATTGGCTTCCCCACAACGCTTCTCAATCGCTCAAATGTCGTTGAGGTCCGAACTATTGGCGCGATCCCCGTTCCCGATGTCAGCTGGAGGTCTCGAACCTTTGTCTGATCATCGTTCCGATGTTATGAATCACGCTCGTCGGCAGCCTCTTTGGTGGAGATCTCCTGCCCCCTACCCCCCTCGAGCATCCCCAACGTCGTTGCCAGGGTTACGTTAACCATTGATAATCACCTGGATCGTGATACCAAATGATGCAAATAAACGTGAAAACTATGAGAATGATTAAACCGAGGGATAAAAGAACTCAATAAATTGAGAACTTCGGAGTATAAAAATTTCAATTTAATTATTATTAAAGTCTATTTTTTAAGATCAAACAATAACCCTTTATACAGAAAGAAAAATCCTAAACTTATGGAAAGAAAATAACTAAGAAATCCAAACTTTTTAAAGAAAATAACTAAAAAGATAATAAGCAAAAATAACTAATATTTTTTCCATCTCTAATTCTATTAACTGAAATAAATAAAACAAAAAATATACTTTTGAGCCCCCAAGACTTTCTTCTAAATGCATCAAACTCTCAATCTGACTGAAATCTTGACATATAATGGCTGAACACATATTCTATAAACCAACTTTGTTTATCTAAGAACCTACGGATACGTGAAACTCAAAGATCAAACTTCTATAAGAAATACGTCCATTATCGTATTATCCTCTAAAAAATTCTAATTAATAATTAAACCCAAAATCTATCTTATTCAAACAAAAAGAGACTGTTTAAATAAGAATAAAGATCTTTTCCATTGCTTTTAGTATCTGCAAAGCCCAGAAAAAAATTGGGAGAAAAATGGTGAGGTCTGGTAGAAGGTATGCAATTGCAGTTAGAGCATTAACTCTACATAATTATCTCTTCATATTTACAAATTTATGTATTGCTTTACAAAAATGAACTTGTATTCAGTTGTTTTTTTCTTATTCTGAATTATCCCTATTTTTCTTTGTTGTGCGTGTGCGGGAAGATCTTGGATGAAATCGATTATGCTTTCTGTTGATTTATGTAGTGTAAATATAATAGTTAGAATCATAAAAAAATGCAATAATAAACACAAACAACTAACTAAAAAATACAAAGTGAAGATGTAAAAAAGAAAAATGTTAGAGCTAACGAACCTTAATGATTAGCAAAATAACACAAACTAAAAATCAATAAATAGTTAAGCTATGTAAAAACAATTGGTGGATAATGTTCACATACCTTAAATATCTATACTTAAATATCTGCAAAATATAAATGATCAAGATAACCATTGAAATATCTATAAAAAAATACAAAGATGAAAAAAGATATGAAAGTAAATGTAGAGAGAGAAGAACCTGTAATTTTTGAATGTGTGTTATGTATCGATATTTATGAGCAACTTTCTAAATAACTTTTGAGTTTTAAATTTCAAATTTCAATTTTTTGCTCTAAAATGAACAAATTTCTCCTTTTTTTTTAGCTTCAAGCAACCCCTCCATTTTGGGGTGGAAAACCCACATTATTTTTAGGAGGAAAGTCCACGTTTTTTTGGGTGGAAAACCTACTTTTTATTTGGGTGGGAAAACCTTATTATGCAATGAGTTTCATATGCATACATTGTATTGTGCATATATATATAAATGTTTAGAATTAGAGAACATGTTATTCTCATCATCCATGGTGAATAAATTAAACAAAGGAGAAATTGTAAAATAGAAGAAAGATTATCTTTAGAGAAAAATAGAGATTTTTTTTTTGAATAGAACTATAGCAAATGTGATCTCTATTTGTAGATTATGAATTTTAATATAATTTTCATATATTACATTTAATATATAAAAGATATTTGAATGTTAAATAAAATATTAATTGACCAATGATATTGTAACAAATGACATAATCACACTTCAGAATCAAGTTATGTTACTTTGATTAATTAACAATTGGTGTAATATCTGTACTAAGTAGAATATTACATGCCAATCTTATTGGGTATTTTAAAGTGGGAAAGAGAAGAAAATAAAATAGCATTATGCATTTTTGCAAAATACTCTGTTTTTTTTTTTAATAAATTCTCTGTTTTTTTTCATTAAACATTAAAATGTAATAGGATGTTTTGTAGTTGATCATTTTGTAATAGAAAACAGTTTCTAATTGACGCGCGTGTTCTTTGTGTGCAATTTTTAATTCCAAAACTTATTTGATTATATAAGTTTTTATTGGTATAATAAATTGTTATTGTGTATCTTTATGAATTTTGAACTTAATATACAGATATTGTTTCTCATCCTAATAAATTATTATTATCTTTAGTTAAGATAATTAACACAATTAATAATTTTTCTTAAATTATTTCACCAAACTACGCTTAATAAAAGTAGCAAATAATAACATGGTTAATTTATTCATTTTGTACCATATCATTTGTCTGACCGTAGAGTTGGTGGAGTGACGAGCAAAATTTCAACCCTACCTACTATTGATGCTGTCTGTACCACATGGTTAAACAAAATGGGTATATATTTTACTTTTTGTAAAATTAAATAAATATTTATGTCGTATCCAAAGAGGAATCTGTAGTGGTTTGATACTCTTGTAGTGGTTTGATACTCTAAGATCAGTGGTACTATGATTTCTTACAATAATTAATGATCTCCCTCCATCAAGATAATTTTTATTTTATTAATCAATTCATCCAAATTACTCTAGCTCATTTTTATTTATATAAATTTCTAATTTTTTCTCTCTTTGTTTCACCTATTTTACAATGCATATTAATATATGAAAGGAGTCAAGGAGATTAATTTCTTTTCTCTTTTTTTTTTTTTTTTTTATAAATTCAGAAAAATAGTAGCGTCAGGGTTTTCCCATAGCCTTTAAAAATAGGAGTAGTTACATTAGCATAACCAGGGGTGGAGTAAATATTTCTTTTATATTTATCCCCTATTGCTTTTCATAATCTCTGTGCTACATTTGTTACTAACACACTCAAATTCATTTGAATAAATAACACGATAATAAAATTTTATAATACTCCCAGTTGAATCAACATAAACCCAAAAATAAAACCACATCATCTTTGAGAAATTGACAGCTATTACAATCATGTAGATAGAGTAAGACTAGAACTGCAACCAAAATGCGAAAATGAAGATTAGTAAAAAACACGCTTACCCCAATCAACCATGGTTATTTGAAAAAGAGCAGGAAAACAAAAAGCGCTAATAATGCAACACATAAACATTATACTCAACAACAGCATCCCCAGTTTTGAAGTCAAAGAAATGAGTCCTCGCCTGAGCGCCCCTCGCAAACCGGAAAACGCCGCTTCCGCCGACGAGGCATCTCCCTCAGCGTTGAACACCGCTTCGCCCCAGCACGCTGAGCGTGCCGTTGAACTTACCCGCCACAAAGGCGAAATTCAGCGCCATGAGAAGCCCCACCTCGGTCAAATCGGCGGAGCCGTCAGCCTTTAGCTCTCCCCCCAATCTGGACCTCGTGAGTTGGGCCGGAGGGGGGTCAACATCATCGCCACGAAACCGAAGCCGGGCGGAGGAGTGTGGTGGGGCCTGGGCGATGCGGACGGCCGTGGGTGGCGGCCCTGACGATGTCGTGGAAGAGAAGGGAGGTGGCAGTTTTCTCTCCCCATTGCTCGTTTGCTGAGGTTTGTGGAGGTGATGGGAGTCTGTGGGTTGAGAAGGGAGAGAGGGTGAGGATGGTGAATGCGAGGATGGTGGTGGCTCCGGCCATGGCGGATTTGAGAGAGGGGGATGTGTCTTTTAGAGTATGGAATGAGGAATGAATAAGAAGTAAGACGAGGGATTGGTATCTCTTCCCCCTTTATTTTGTACAGAGTTTAGGTGGTTAAGAAAAAAATTTTTCAAATGTAATAATTTAGTAATGTGGTTGTAGGCCCCATGCAAGTAATAAATACTTCCCTTTGGGCATCTTCATAAGTTTGTAAGTATAAAGTATAGTATACTCGCGTCCTATTTTGGTTGGAGCATTTTTTATTTTGCACGGGTAGTGTTTTTTTATGTGTTGTAGTATTAACAAATTTTAAATAAAATTTGTATGGGTTTTTTAAAATAAACCCTTTTTAAAAAGGGGGGGACAACATAAACAATATTATAAATACATCTATAGATTGTTGCAATAAACTTTTATATTCTAAAAAATTTTGATATTCTAATATTGTTTATCTTTTTTGATTTTTTTAAATTTAGGTTTATTTTTCGTTACAAATGATTGAATGAAGGGGGTAGGTGTTATTTTTTAAAAGGTGGTGACACTCTAACACTCCCTAATCATATTTATATCCTTCGATTATCTCCATAATTAAGTACGACAATTTCATGTTTATAATCCACCCAACGAGTTAAAAAATTAATTTGACATAACATATCAATGAACATATTGTAAAAATATAAATTGTAAACCAAATTGCATATAATTTTTTTGACTACAAAAACGAGGTGGAGTACCACGACATAAAAACATCCGGGGAAAGATCCTCTCTTGGGGTAAACCAAAAACCGTGCGTGCTAATAAAGGGTTTCCCACTTTTCTGCTGTTTTTCTTTTGTTCCTTTTTTCATTTCCTTTCTATATGAATTTAATTATAATAGTAACTAAATTAATCAAATAGGCTGCATTCTTTTTCTTCCTTTTTATTTTTTTTATTGATATTTCTTTATTATACTCCATATGTTTACAATATTTAAGTTTAATCAAATTTTTACAACATTTGTTTATAATAAAAAAAACTAAAAATAATTTTTTTTAATATATTGAAACACTAATCTGAAATTTAAATTTAATAAATTAATCATATAAAAGGGTTTGGGTCAAAAATTCCATTTTTTTTTAAAATTTTAAATTCAGATCAATTTTTTGGGTTAAAAAAAAAAAATACTATTATCCAAAATGGCCCGACTATGGGGGCCGTCGCAGTTAAACCCACCCCCAAAAGAATTTTTTGGGCCAATCCTTAAAAACCCATCGAATAATAAAGTTTGGGTTCCTAAAACGGTTCGATATACATGTGGTTAAACCTAAAAAATTTACTCCTCGTGTAATGATGTCATCTTTTTTTTTTTAATTTATTTTACAAAAAAATCCCATTTCCATTTTTTAAAAAAAGTTCTCTCCATGAATATAAAATTATATTTTTTTCTCTTTATTTAACTAAAAACAAAATTTCAAATTTTTATAAAACTTTGAGTTTGGCTCTTTTTTGGAAGGAGGAGGAAAAAAATTTCGTAGGTATTGCTATTAAACTAACTTTTTTTTTTTTTGTTACAAGATATATTAAAACTAATTAAAACATATTAAAGAATCCCGATTAACTATTGGTAGTTTTAATTACTAATCTAAATTTTATTAATTCAAAAAAACCAAAATCGCTACAAAATTTAAAAAAAAATATTGTAGAGTGTATAAAAAGGAAATGTAAAAGGAAAAAAAAATTCACAACCGGGTGCAGAGGGGTCCCAAACCCATCCTTTTACATGAGAATCAATAGTGGGAAGACATAAAATGAACTCCCCCCACAACATTCCTTACAAACAAACAAAAATTTTCCTCGTCCTCGCCGCCCCTGCCAAAAGGAAAACACCGGTGCCGCCTATGACCGGCACCCCTCTCGGCCGACAGCACCCCGTCCCCGGGTCACCCGGTCAGCGTGCTGCCGCTGGAAACCCCCCCTCGGCGAAAACGAAATTGGGCCCCCACCAAAAACCCCCTTTGCGCCCTTTTCGGACAACGGTAATCCCCTGAGCTCGGCCCCCCCCTCAAAAACAGGTTCGGCCCCCCGTCAGGCGATCGTCGACGACCAGCACCTCGCCAAACCTGTTGGGGTCGGGCCCGTGGTCGGCCCGCGCCACCACCACGGACGTCGGTTTGCTGCCGCCGATGACGTCGTGGAAGTAGAAGTGGAGGTGAGTTATTTCCCTCTCTCTTGATCATCCACGTCGCTCTCTTGGAGAGTTTTGTAGCGAATTCTTGGGAGTTTAATGATGGGAGGAAATGGCAAAGGGAGAGGAGGAGGATGGTGAGAGAACGTTAATGGTGCTTTGGCCATGGCTGCAAATTAAATGTGTTGAGAAATGAGTTTATATTTTTGGTTTTAGTTGAGTGAGATTTGAATTCTATACACCAAGACATGGAATTGTATTTTCAAAGTTGTTTGAGGGGGCAACATTGTTTTATATTGTTTCCATATTTTAATTTGTGTATGGTTTAACTTTCTATATAGAGGGAGACAGACTATAGTGGAGGAGTGACGTGACGAAACTCATTGGGACCCATACAGCAGTTTACCACTAGAGTCGGGTTTTCTAGTGGACAATATATATTACTCCCTCGTATAAAGTATGAGGCAAAACTTTCTTTTTTGGGATGTCGGCATATTATCGTTTCATTTTTGCAAAAAATTATTTTATTTTTCTCACTCTTTTTCTCTCTTATCTCTCTACTTTTTCTTTCAAAACTTTACTCTCTCCACTTTAACTATTTAAATATCATTCCTTAAATCGTAAAGCTTTCGAAAAGAAGTGGTCTAATCTTTTTAGGGACGGAGGGAGTACTATATAGCAAGATAATGTTGTTATTGTTTCAATTCTATTTCTGTTCTTCAAAAATAGATTCTTTTTTTATTTTTCTCTTAAAAATAGACATTTTTTTATTTTAAAAAAAATTTTTTTCTAATCTCTTTTAAATTTACAAATATTATATGTTACATATGCATTTTTATGAGGCTAAATGGAGCTGGATGATGCTTATATATGGCTTCTAATTTTAATTATTCATTTGATATCGTATGAGTTTGTAATCTAATAAACTTTTCTTCAAGTTGAGAACATTTTTAACTTGGTCTTCCTGGATCCAACTCAAACATAACCCAATATGTAAAGGAATAAGGATATATCTACTCGATCCGAATATGAATTGGACATGAACAATTGTTTCAGTTTGAACACAACGAGAATATGAATATGATATGCTATACTTTTTGTGGACCAACGAATTAAGTCCCAAACTTACACAAAGATAAGGCCACAAAAATCAAAAAATCATTGATGCATCAATTGTAATATTTACACATCAATTTCGATTTCAAATGGAGTATAAAGGAATCATCATCAATTTCTTGAAAAATACACTTCAATTTTCTTGTGAAGGTGGGTTAGATTCTCTCTCCCATCTCTGTTTTGGATAATTTAATTTGTATAGAATTAGTTTGTCGGGAGGGAAATGACTAATGAGAGGAGGAGGCTTAGTGAGAGCGTTATTGGTGCTTAATTTGGCCATGGCTTGATGCGGAAAACGTTATATTTTTAAACTATATACTACTACTACTATCTTGTTTTACAAGGATTTGGTATACTCGAACAGACATGAATATTGTGTTACAATTTAAGTTGGCTGAGTGGTGTAAAAGAGGAATGAGATTGCAGTGTAAAAGTTGGATATCGTGGCCAGTCTTAATTTTTTTTCTACATATAAGGATACACCCTTTAGAATAAAAATTTGGTTAATTAACACGAGAGGATCAGAATTATAAAAGTAAGTATAAATGACATGTTAAATGTATATCGACATCCAAAAAGAAATACACTATTAATACAGTTAAAATACAAAATTACATAATAAAAACAAACCCTAATTTATTTACTCGAATTACGTTGGAATTCACCATATTAATCTTTATTCCGTGTCAATCCATTGCATGTTGCATAAGTTTGTGGCCACAACATAATTTGAGGCGTCAGTTGTAGTTGACGAGTCGATTGTAATTCCTCAAATTAACGTAAACCGTGCTAAAAGTGTAACGCCTGAAACAATCAAAATTAAGAATGTCGTGAATTAAAAAAAATTAATGATTTATATTTAAAAAATCAGAAAATTATGAAAATTTATATAGTATGGGAGATATTGGTCTAAAGGAGTGCGTTATATTCTAATCTTTTAAATTAAATTTAAGTACGTGGTTTAATTTAACTAAAATATTTGATTGCCTTAAGATTATTAAATTATAAACTAATTATACCCCGTATTAATTAATTGGGTTATTGGGTGGAGTCCAAAAGTGGACCCTATTAAAAAAAACTTGATATATATCTCCTTATTATTTATTAAAAAAGGGGTTGCAAACTAAATCGGTTCATTTCTCGAAATACAATCTTGCAATTTGAATATCTCGTAATTTTATATTTTAAATTCACGGTTTTCATTTCTCGGCCTCTTCACCTCCTCTCTCACGCCACATTCCGCCACCCTCTCTTGAGTAATTTGGGATTTGAGAAAGGAGAGTACGAAGAATATATGAATTGAGAATATGAAAATGTTTTTGATGATATGGATGCTAATAAATATTTCATGGACAAGGTATGATTTTAAAAAAGTAATGTAACGTTACAACAACATTAGCAATAATATATTTCTCCCACTACTCCATAAAGAGATTATACATTGTATATATTTGTATATAATACTATCACGTATGTACACTGACAATAATATATTTCTCCCACTACTCCATAAAGAGATTATTCATTATATATATTCATATATAATAATATCACATATGTACACTCACAATAATATACTTCTCCAACTACTCCATAAAGAGATTATTCATTGTATATATTCATATAAAATACTATCACATATGTTATAAAATGTAATTAAATTTGAACTCTAAATATTTTAGAAACTCTAAATTATAATCGGACCATTAAAAAATATCAACTAATAATAAAATAACATCAATAGAAAATGACAACACGGTATCAACTGCACGATCTTGTGTTGACATCAAAATCTTAAAATTTTACAATGTGTTCACAAGGGCATTGACACTATTTCGATGAGTTTAGAGTTTGTACACATGAAGATTAATAGTGAAACACATAAACATGATACTCCTCCACAGCATATCCCCTTTTCAAATCAAGCAAATGTGTCCTCGTCCGAGTGTACCCTCTCGCAAACCGGAAAACGCCGCTTCCTGCCGACGATCGGCATCTCCCTCACGGCTGAGAGCACCGCGTTCCGCCCCACCACGGTCAACGTGCTCCGTTGAACCTCCCTCGGTGAAGAAGAAATTGAACACCATCAAGAGCCCCGCGTCGCCCATATCGGTTGACGCGTACATCCCCTGAGCTCGGCCCACCACCCTCGAGCTCAGGTTCGGCCCCACCGTCAGCCGATCATCGATGATCAGCGTTTCACCAAACTTGAAGGGGTAGGAGGCCGTGGTTGCGGCTTGCGCCACCACCACGGCCGTCGGGTGGCGGCCATAGAGGACGTCGTGGAAGTAGAAGTGGAGGCGAGTTAGCTGTTCTCTCCTCATCTCTCTCTTGGACAATTTAGTACTATAGAATTCTTGGGAGTTTGTTGGGAAGGAAATGGCCAGCAAGGAGAGGAGGAGGATTATGAGAGAGAACGTTTTTGCTTTGGCCATGGCTGCAGATGTGTTGTGAGAAATAGATGAGTTTGTTTTTGTTTTAGTTGTGGCGTATGGGATCGGACGATCGGTGATATTTGTACTACATATATATACTGGACGAATATGAATATTGTGTATTTATAAGTTGGCTAAAAACAGGGTGAAAAAGGATATATACTGTATCACTGATAGCAAAATATGAAATATGAAGTTTAAGTAAAAGGAAAAGATTGTTAGAGTGTTTTAAAGTATATGAAATATGAACAAATTATGACAAAAATGCTTGTTGGATGTTTTAAAGCGTAAGAAACAAATAAAGTAACATAGATAATGACACCAATGGATTTTATGCCCACTTATTTCAGGAGTTTAAGTAAAAACGAAAAGGTTAGCTCAGCGTTTTAAAGTAGAAATATAAACAAATTATGAGAAAATAGATTGATAATAGATGTTTTAAAACAGGAGAAAGAAAGAGAGAAAGATACTCCCCTTCGAAATTTTGTCACAATTTTCCATTTCAGTCCGTCCCACAAAATTTGTCACATTTCATTTTTTTACCATTTTTGATAGTAAGCCCAACATTCCACTAACTTATTGCCAATCATATTTTATTATAAAACTAATACTTTAAAAGTAGGACTGTATACCGCCATCTTTTTCAACTCACTTTTCATTACATTGTTAAAACCCGTGTCCGATTATGTGATAAAATTTGGGGAACGGAGGGAGTAGTTAACTATATACTTTTTTCGTCCACAATACGATCTTTCTTTTAGTCCGTCAACGAAGAATATCACTTTCTAATTTTGGAAAGTCTTTTCTCTCCATTAAGGTATGACCCATTCTCCATAATAATATTTAATTACTTTTTCTCTATATCTCTCTTATTTTATCAATTTCATATTAAAATCCTGTGAACTCAAAGTGCATATTCTCTGAAACGGGGAAGTATAAATTAATTATTTCCTAAAAATAGAAAGGATATCATTTTTTGTTGGATAAATGAAAGAAAGTGAGTTATCTTTAAGATTTAAGGGTATCATTTTGTGATACGTCAAATATTGTCAATTGTACTAGAACAAAAACGCTACGATCAAATATATTTTCTCCAAGGACCACAAACAAGGAGTAGGAGGTATTTTTATTGTATTCACATTGAAAGCGTGGAACAATAATGAAGACAAATACATGAGGATGATTAGTGGAGCGCATACTCATCCATATAAATCCCCGTTTCCACATCACCAAAATATGTCCTAATGAGAACATACCCCTCCGCAAACTGGAAATCGCCGGTGCCGCCGATGATCCGCAACTCCCTCATAGTCGACAGCGGCGCGAACTGATAACGCCCAAACACGAGTAGTGTGCTGCGCCTTGAACTCCCCGGATGAAGACTAAATTGAACATAGATAAGGAGGCCAGCAGGTTGATGCGTACATCCCCTGAACTCGCGCCACCACCCCCGAGCTCAGGTTCGGGCCCGCCATCAGCCGAGCGTCTAACACCACCACCTCACCCAACCTGGTTAGGTAGGTGTTTGTGGTGGGGGCCTGCGCTACCATCAAGGCTGACGGCGCGTCGCCACGGAAGTTTTCGTATGAGAATAAGTGAAGCTGAGTTAGCCGCTCTGATCTCCGCCGCATCACTCTCTTGGACAATTTTGTAGACTATTCTTGGGGGCTTGTTGGGAGGGAAATGGCTAAGAAAAGGAGGACGACACTACTAGAATAATTTGTTCGATATTTCAGATGTAATTGGATTAACTTGATTGATCGGATTGTTATAATGATCATCATTTAAGTTTTGGAGGTGGGAGTGCACGCTTATTTGAATTCATTATGATGTTAGAAGCCCTAAACAGCATGAACGGGTTCGGGGCTAGGGGTCCAAGAGTAGTCCCGGGCAGCCTTGAAATTTTTATTTCCAAGCGAAGTTCTTTGTTAAATTCATCCGAAAATGAATTTCTAAAATCGAGGACTAATTTGCAATTTGGAAACCTTTTGAAAATCAGTTATTTTCATAAATTCCTAACGGATGCACCTTTTGTAAACATGCATCGGTTCATCTTCTTCAAAATCCGATCAATTCTTCCGGTTCATCATCTTGAATACACATATAAATTTTTTCGCATACTCGAATTTTATCCGATCAAATAACTTTATTAGAACCACAAATTGATTTGATCTAAAGTATTTATCACCACTTTCAAATATCCGTTTTTCTGCTCTATATATTAAATCTCCTAACATAATTGTCTTTCACTACATTCAGTTTGCCACACTTCCGTGAAGATGCCAGCATAAATTCATTGTCTATACACTCATATGTTATGACACTGGTATCAAATACTAATGCTACATGTTCAAAAATGCCATATCAAAGAAATGCCACGTTAATGCTACGTTAATTCTGTTATTTAAAAATCATAGCGTTGATTAATAAATGCATCAAAACTAATTATTAATGCTACGTTGATTAATAAATGCCATATCAAAGAAATGCCACGTTAATGCTACGTTAATTCTATTATTTAAAAATCATTATTCCCGTAAATGCATAAAATTTAATTTATTGTCAAAATGAAATGAGTAAAGGAATGTTTATATAAATGTTTCAATATAATACTCACAGTATTATTTTAATATACAATAGTATATTTGCAAATATCTGTAAAATAATAAAATAACTACTATAAATATATTTGAGTTTGTATAATCACAACGAAACATTTCTATCCATAAAATGTCAAATTTGATTAGTTTTTATATGATAATAAATATAATATATTTAAATTATCAACTGCATAGGTTATGGAGTATTTTATATAGAATGTTGTTACAATAAAAAAAGCCTATTATACGTAACAGAAATAGATTTGTACATATTCTCAATAAAAAGTAATTAAATTTAATTAGTTAAAAATTAATCACAAACAACTACAGTACTCTATTTTATAAATAAATAAAAGTAATGTTTAAAATTTTTTAACAGAATCACGGCACGTTCGTAAATTATGGAGTAGATATGAAATTAATTATTATACACGACATCAGTGTAAATCTAAATATGCACTTTACTCCTTTTAATGTAAGCCATTTCATTTTAATTGAATATTTGGCTTCACGGAAATTGTCAAAATTACATTAAAAACGCGAGTCAAAACAGAATCCCTAAATTAACAGAATCAGCTCTCTTCGTCAGTCGTCACCCCATCGTTCTTGTCTTGCTCTTCGTCACTCCATCGTTCTTGTCTTTCTCTCCCTGCTGCTCTATCATTCTCCATATCCCCATTGAGTCGAAAGAATTCAATCTCGCTCTTCTTGTGCTCTATCTCGGCGAAGGGTTGTCGCCCCGCCACGCCACTGTCGTGCTTTATCTTCTCTGTCTCAGGTGAACTCATCATCATCACCACCACCATCACCATCATCATCTCCCTTTCAATTTTATTTGAGCGCTTTTTATGTTTGATGTTTATAATTTAGGGCAAAATCAGAGCATGATATACTTTTGTGTATTGGATTTTGTTTTTGTTTTTGAATGCAATTCTTATAGTTAATGCACCTTAATTAACGGTTTGTTACCCTGTTTTTCTATGTGAAATTTATTTTGTATGAATTGTTTTGTTGGTTTTAGCTTAAGAAATATTGTGCTTTGTTTGTGTAAACGTCTAATTCAATATTGTTTTGATCATTGATATAATCATTTCCAAAATCAGCAGTGGCAAAATCATCATCTCCCCTTCTCAATTATTTTTGGTTTCGATAGCTTTTTTTATGAGAATTTCCATGATAATTAATTTTTGATTCTACCACTTTTTATGCATAATAGTTTCTCAATCACAATCAACTATTATATAATCAAATAAAGATAATGTGGTTGAATGGTTGATCAAGGTACTATAAAGATTGATTTTAATTTTGACATTTTTGTTTAGTTTGATTACTTGATATCGATTAGGAAGAATGAATATCTACCCTTATCTTTTAGAATTGATTTGTTAGTAGATTTATTTCATAAGTTTCAAAATTAAGTTGCACACCGTCAAATTTCTATTATGCTTAATGCTGATGATAATTTGGTTATTTTGGTGTTTTTGTTATAACATGCAGACAAGTGGAAGTGTTGTTGATTGAACACGGCTAATCTTAAAAATGTTTACATATTTTTGTTTGGTATTTTATTTTATAATCAATTATCTTATTTACTAAGTTGTCTATATTTAATTTATTAAACATATAGGCTTGGCAGAATTTATTGAAATAAAATGGATAGAAGTTGATCAAAATCAAGAGTAACAACGGAATACCAAAGTGGACTTCAATACTTTTTGGACTATGCTTTTCGCAACGCAAGCATGCATGATCGATATTATGTCCATGCAACGTTGCAAAATTGTATAATGGTGAGTAGAGATGATGCATTTGAACATTTGACAGAGATGGATTTATTCCTGGCTACAACCAATGGATAGCTCATGGAGAACCACCTAGTAGACTTTCATCTGGTGGTGAAAATCTACCTAATAGTTTAGTGATGATATCACGGGGGTTTAGTTCATGATCATTTAGGTTCCAAGCGAAGATGGACATGCGAGGAAAGATATACATGGTGCTGGATGGATGTAGATTATCTTGTGGGCAAACAAAAGAATTTTATGAGTTGATTGTGAGTTCACAGCAAACCGTTGTATGAAGGATGTGATAAATTCTCAAAACTATCATTCATAATCCAGTTAACACGCCAAAAGTGCATTGGGAGCTTGAATAATAAAGTATTTGATATGCTTTAGACTTATTAAGAGAAGCTACGGATGCCATGGATGAATTACCAAAAGTCCTATGAAGCTAGAGAAAGCTGATGAAAGAACAGGACTTGGCTATGAAAAAGATGCATTGCTTGTCGAAATGATTACTTTGTATTGTGGGGAAAAATGAAAGACAAACTTCATGTGAAACATGTCCTTGACCAAGATGGCATTACTTGAGATAAGAGATCAAGCGGGTGAGAAAAGAAAGATTGCTCAAAAGGTATTATGGTATTTTCCGTAAAGCCTTGAGTTGTGGTGGTATGTCTGAAGGCGTCTGATGCACTTTATTTGCACTATAAATACTGCAAATTATCTGAAGATAGGTATAATTATAGCAAAAGGTTGATGAATTATCGAACACAGGAGGAAGATGTACTAGAAGTGTCTATCTTCTACAGAGATAAATTACTATCTGGAGAAGCAAGAATTATTGAAACTTTTTGAAAAGCATTAAATATTAAAAACGGTAAACAACTAAAAACAAGCAAAATACGGAGAGAAAAAGTATAGAGATAAGGGAATTCGAGGATGTGCTTTAGAAAACTTTAATGGTTATACAAATTCCAAACTTCTGATACCTGTGGTTAATGCTTTGAAGGGCCGAGTCCTTATAGTTTATGCTCGTAAATGCGATACCAAACGTTGGTCTCCCAGCATTGGGTTGGCCAAATCACAACACGTAACTCCAAAAGCTCCTAAGACCCGCTTGAAAAGTCCTCACTCAATTAACGAGTGCAGTATTAAAGAGCTAAGCGTAGTGTCTACTAAGTGGATCTAACTAGCTAGAACTCTGTCAGTTATAGAAGCGAAGTTGTATTGAATCATACATAATTGTGTCCTGATTATGAAGCATCATGATTAGCTTAGGAAGAAACAAAGTAAAAACAAAGGATATTAAATGAAAGCGATTATAACAAAGTTGCTACTAACACATCCCTAGAATCTATGAGTTTAGTTATATGTTGAATAAACTAAACATAGATTGAAGGGAAAGCGATTGAACATAAAACTAAAGCAAATAAAACGCGTGGGATTTGAATCCTTGTCGTTCTTGATGTTCTTGAAATCCTTCTTCAACTCCTTGCACAATTGAAGTACTCCAGCTTTTGATCTCTATGAATGTGTTCTTGTTGTGTGTCGAGGAAAAAAAACTCTTGATGAAGCAGGTCTGTTGTTATAGGGGAAGATTATTCACTCCGTCATAGAAGGAAAAGATCTTCAAAATTTGGTAAATCTTGGAGCAAATCAAGGCTAGTCCAGTTCGCCGCCTTTCTCTCTGTGAGCCCACGCCCCCGCCTGTCTGGCAGCCGGTCGCCCGTTAAATTGAAGACTCGACCACCCAGTGTGGGCATATATCGGCGATGGCAGGCGTGAACTCTTCTCCTAAGCGTAAATTTCTGAGGCGGGCCTGCGTAGCTTTGACCGCCCGGAAGCGTGGCGTCGCCGTCTAACTTTCGCGTGATCGGTCAGCCATCTGACTCGGATTTCCGGTATCTTTATCTGCCCCTTTCGGCTCGAAATATCGCATTCGCCGCTTAATCCAATCACAAAATGTATAGAATATGCAAATGTGGACATGTAAGAGTGATTTTGATGACAACGGACCAAATAATGGCCTTAAAACGGTGCAAAATCCGGAACATCAAGCTCCCCCAAACTTACATTTTGTTTGTCCTCGAACAAAACCTTAAAAGACACAAAGAATGAAACGCACGGAATGCTGGGCGTCATAATTGCCTCAAAAGATGAAAGAATGGAGTGCAAAGCAAGGATTAACACAATCAAATCAAGCAAGGCTTAATGAGTGCACTTTCAGTACTAGCTTCATTGGAACACCTTGAATTCAAGCACTCACATGTAAGCGAGCTTCCAAAGATAGGAAGTGTTCTTTTCCTCGCTCTCGAAAGTGTATAATTAAAAGTGTAAATCACTCAAATCATGCATCATGCAAGAGAAAGTTTACACTAGGCTTGCTCGAAAGTCTAATCCCTCCTCTACTCGATGTGATTAAGTAAAGTCCGAAGGTCTTTCTTTTCGGTTGTAACGTAGGCTCTTTGGTAGGTGAGGGAATATTTGAATAAAAAAAAGTGACTCAAAATATAAAAATATCCCAGGTAAAGTTAGGATGACTCCACTTTTCTAAAACCAAGGCACTTCTAACACTTTGTTTTTCTCCTTCAACTTCTTTCAATCCTTTGATTTTATTTTTCTTTTCTGACCTTTCACGCATTTTTTTTTCTTCTTTTTTTTTTTTTCTTTGTCTTTGTCTTTCTTTTTCTTTCTTACACATCCTTTCTCTTTTTCTAGAATCAAGCACATATTTGGAATTTTTTCTCAATTTCGCAACTTGTACTTTCTTAATATTAAGCTTCACTACTTTTTTATCTTTCATCTTATGTACTCGATTCCTTTACAAAATAAGATAACAAAAACTATACTAACCCGAGGTGTCCCCATTCTATTTTGGCTTCCAAAGAAAAGGCTTAAAAGGCTCAAAATTGGCTCCAAAGGAAAAATTGAGAGATTCGAAAATTTGGATATAAAAGTAGCTAAGAAAAGAGCAGCTAACATCATAAATCAGCTTAAACACTATGTAAGCAAGCGGACAGAGTAAGTTCTAGAAACCTTATACATGCATCTGAAATAAATCACACAAGAAAGAATTTAAGGCTCAAATCTCACAAGGTAGAAGCACGATTCAAGAGCGGGCTCTTAAGCAATTCACTAATTATGCCTTTTCATGACCATCGTATCAAAAACGTTAATACACTTAAACATAGATGGAATATAATATCATTGGCAACTCGGTCTAATGTGTCCCTAAGTATGCGTGTTTCTAAGTTCTTCATGTTATGTTCATGACATAGTTAAAGAAAACATTTTTAGAACACAAAAATCTCCTACGGGTTTTGGAAAATTAAAGCAAAAGCAAAATAAAAAACAAAAAGAAAACCTACAAACTCACGGTCCACCACTTCCATCCCCCGAACTTATTTACAACAAAGTGTAAAATAAGTTTTGTAGAAATCCCGAGGACGTGAGTAAACTAACGAAACAAAAACGTACCTGAAAAAATTTCGTAGAAGTTGAGCGGGCGAAATTTGAAATTCAATACGCGGCTGGAAAATGTGCCCGGAGTGGCGGTCCGCCGCAGGTTTGTTCGACAGTCACTTACGCCGTCAAAAGAAGCTTTCCAGCGTTCGGGTGTCGAACCTTCATGAGCTTGCGGCGGTCGCCACGGAAGGTCGAGAACACACGAAAATTTTGCAAAAACCTGAAAATTAAACGAAACCAAAAAATACTTAAAAATAAAGCAAAAATTATTGTCAAAAGAGGGAAATAAAACGTCTCAAAAACATCCAAAAACATGGTACAAATGCTCATTTAAAGTCATCGAGCTTGACTTCTTCAATCTTGAGGAGGTGGAGGGGAAAACGAGGCGCTAAGATCACCGAAGCTCCAACGAGGTACGTGATATCGCTCTACGTTGTCTCTAGTTCTCTCCCTAGCTTAAGGCGGTCGCATCATTCGGAGCTCTTCATATTGTTGGCCTTCGATGAGCGTCTTCCAAGCGTTGTTGCTCCCAAAATTCTTGTTCCGCCGTGTGTCGCCCTTGAGCCGTCCACCCATGGCGGTTGTAGGCATTCTCCGCTGTTCTTTCCTTCGATTGTCCCAAACGTTGGACATGTTTGCATGTAGGAGAAGATTTCTCCTAATTGGGCGGAAGTGTTGACAAACTCCTCTTGGTTGGCCTCCCGCGGCAGCGGTTCGCTCTTGTCCGGCGTATCCGCTTCCAGCACTTCCTCTGTATAACCCTGCGTGGTGGTTGGGATTGCGGTGGTGGCGGTGCTTCGTTCCTTGAGCTTGTGAATGCTCCGCGCCCTCTTCATAGTTATCAATGGCATCAAACGGAATCCTCTCATCGGGCTCAAATTGAGGTGCGATGTCAGTGCAAGGAGGGGACGCGAGTAACTGTTTTCTCAACAACTGATTTGGAAGACTATTTCATTCGTATAACGAATAAATGTAACCCTAACACAAACTCTTTTTGTCGATTTCATTGAGACAAGATTCAGTTCGAACCCTAACACATAATACAGCATTTGAACAGTTTGTTTTAGCTCAAAATACGCTAAAGCGGAAGGTCCTTGATTTAGAAGAAAACTTCCTTTGTATGAGTTACGAACAAAGACAAGAAATTACCTTTTAATAAATTATAATACTCACATAATCATAAAACAAATTACAACTCAATAAATTTTGTTAAAACAATGTATTATCAGTTTTTTTTTAATCCATATTCTACACAAGGAAGACTATTATAATTATTTTTTTAAAATTTTAAAATCAATTATCAATTATTTAAAATAATATTTTATTTTTTATTAAAAAAAAAATCAATAAATTAAAGCTAATTTAAAATGTATATGCATCATTTTTTTATGAATGGAGTTACTAATGTAGGCACTAATATAATTATTCAAAGATTCTACTTTCAAAAAAACAAATGTGTATATGGATGTCGATTAAATGTCCATGATTAAATGCCTATATGGGTGTCGATTATGTAACTTTTTTTTCAAATATTAAATTAAAATTAATGTGATCACAACATCTATAGTACAAAGATAAAAACATTACTTCACAGTTCACGGCGTAAAATATTTACATCGTATAGGCATATACAATAATAATAAAGTTCACTATGACAATAAATTTAGGTTCTAAGAATATAAACAAATAATAAAAATAATATTAATAAGATCAAACATTCCAAATCAATTTTCATTGTGATAATAAAGCGGATGATCACAACTTCGAAGAAGGTAAAGTTAAAAATTTTCAAAATTAATTCTGATAAAAATTGAATAGAGATTTTATTAAGAATAAAGTTATTTGTAGAATCTAATAGGCACTTACTGATGTCATTAATCATAAGTAATGGGTGAGCATTTTTTAAAACAAATTTCAAAATAATTACCAAATTTTTTATTTAAATATTAAACTAATCTTTTAACAAAGATAACAGTACTTCAAAGTTTATGGAATAAAATATTTACATCATATTCGGATGTAATCATAAAATTTACATCAAGTTCTAAAATATAAACATACTAATAAAAATAAAAATATAATAAAGGGGATAATTTACAATTGATAAATCTTATTCAAAACGATTCAAACAAATTTTTTTTTTCAATAATTGTTTAAGCTTTAAAAAATTCGAGCATCAATAACTTTTCAGAAAATTTTAAAGGATTATAAAGAAATTATTTTCTTAGACAATAAAATACAATACCACAAACAAAAAATGGGAAAATTTACAATGAATAAATTAAAATAACATATAGAAATACACCAAGAACTAGAATTTCAGTCCATACTAAATCACACCTAGAAAACTTTTCCAATAATCTAAAAAAAAATGAACATATATACAAACACCCCAAGAAGACAATATATGAAAACCCACAAGATAAGAAAAAAATACACAATCAATGCAAATATCAAACCCAAAACACATGAACAATAACGCAAGCAAGATACCAGGTAAGAAAATAAAGAACAAATTTCAAAATAATTATCCAATTTATTATTTAAAGATTATCAATTATTATGATCACGACAAAGATAATACTAAAAACTTACAATTCATGGGATAGAATATCTACATATATTTGGCAAAATATTATTATATAATAATATTGCAGTATGACAATAAATTTATGAGAATACAAAAAATACTAATAAAAATAAAATTAATAAGAAAGAACATTCTCAAATCAGTTTTTCATTGTGATAATTTAAAAAATTTCAATAATTTTCCTACAAAAAAAATTCCATAAAAAAAACATAGTACAAGTAGTTTAATACAAATGCGCCCCGTTTATAACGTTGATAATTAATGAGTAAAACATAGTAGTACACTATAATTATAACAAATTCATACTATATTAAACAAAAAAAAAAGTATAACCAAATTTTCTCATACACCAACCAAAATATTACAAGGCAGACGACAAACAAAAACATACAAATTCAAATTTCATAATCATATTTTTAAAAAAAATAAGATACAAATTAAAAGAAATTAGTAATACAGAAGAAATATTCTGAAATCTATTTTCTTTTTAAGTGAGAATAAAGCTATAGAAATCACAGTTCTGTAGAAGGTAAACTTTTCAATAATGTGATACTATTCAAGCATCTAAACCTTTTAGTATTATAAAACAATTTTCTTAGAAAAATCTAATACCACAAACAAAAAAAACACAGTACAAAATTTAACAATAAACCAGATTAAAACTTACAAATAAACCAATAAGACAACATAGTATACTAAAATTTCTGATAAACAAACCATACCATGCTAATTTTTTACATAAACTGCCATACCTAGCTAATTTTTCAGAAAATCTAATCAAGAAAATGAACAGATATACAAACACACCAAGAAAACAAAATATGAACCCAAATTACAAAACTTATGCTACAATCAACCTAATGAACAATATAACTAAGCAAAATAGCAGATAAGAAAAACAACTCAAAAAGAGTTCAAAGATTGGAAATGAATTTATAATTCCTATTAACAACTAGAGCATTCATAATAAATTCAATTAATAAACACCTAAAATGTAACGAATAGAGTTCATCACTTATTCATCTAGAGAAAAATAGAGTGAAAATGATGAAAACATTGGGGGGCCGATCATAATATTGTGCAGATATTAACAAGTGAAAATGCAATTATGAAGAGTGTGAGAGAGATGAAGTTGAACACAGTTGTAGATGTCTCGACAGAGCAAAATAAACGATACAAGAACAGACAGAAGATGATCAGCAAAGGGGGTGCAAATATTGTCAGCCAAAAAAAATTTCCAGCAAAAAATCAGCAGAGTATCGTTATGAACATCAGCAGATCAACGATTGAACATCAGCATGGGGTAGGAACTGATCATAACCAAAAGTGAACAAATCAGCAACGGAAAAGGTACACAAATTAGTAGAATTCAAAGGAAAATAAAAATGAATGATCACACCATAATCACCATTATTACACTAGTAGAATTCAAATTGAATAAAAAAAATTTGTTGATCTGATCAGCAACATAAGAAAATTTGCTTCATAGCCAAAACGTAAA